>NC_133902.1:34099166-34259166 GCF_964199755.1 Larus michahellis
CAGGACGAGAGGAAACAGCCTCGAGTTGCACCAGGGGAGGTTTAGACTGGATATTAGGAAAAATTTTGGCGCTGAAAGGGTTATTAAGCGTTGGAAGAGGCTGCCCAGGGAAGTGACTGAGGCACCATTCCTGGAGGTATTTAAAAGCTGGGCAGACACAGTGCTTAGAGATACGGTTTAGTGATGGTTTTTGTCAGAGTTAGGTTGATGGTTGGACTGGATGATGTGAAAGGTCCCTTCCAACCTAGGCGGTTCTATGACCCCCATGGAGAAATATGGAGGGAAATACACCTGTGGGAGCTGCACAGCCTGCCTGGGCATGGAAACCTGCTGAGGACTCCTGAGGCAGCCTCTGCCTCCTGCAGAGCAGCTTTGAGGCTGTCCTTTTGGTAGAGGACAGCTGTCCTACCTGTCCTGCAGAGCTGGGCAAGGGCTTGTTAGCTTTCATTAGGGTGCTGGCAACAAACAGTTTGCTATGTTTATTAATATGAAGATCACATGGGGAAGTCCTGGCGTTAAGGAGGACTGGATGTTTTCACTGTACAGCTCCAGGGCTTGCGGTGAAGCTTTGTATGCAAGGGGAAGGGTAGGTCTCTGCCTGATGGATCCCTGTGGCTTGCAGACCTTCCCATGAAGGTTAGCGGCACGCAGGGGAGAAGATATGTGTTTGCACTCAGATGTTTCTGTGAGATGGCCAAGAAGAGCCTCATATGGGCAATTTCCCCCATCCTGGCTGGAAGGGTGGGAGCTTCAGCCTCCAGAATGAGCAAGTTCTGCTGGGACACGTGCTGAGGTGGAGCTGTCAGGAAGACAGCAGAGTCTATGTGCAGACACAAATGGTGTAATTCAGCTCTGGCTGGACTAGAACGTGATGCTGTGAGTGCTGGTGGCATGGGGACAGCCCCCTCCAGGCAGGGACCCCTTGCTTTTGGCAGCAGTGTCTGCTCCCAGCGTGGGAGATGAGCCTGCGTGTCCTGGGAGCCCGTACAGTCCGGGCCTCCGGCCCCGTGGGGGTGTAGCTGCCCACCCAGGCACATTTTCCGAAAACATTACTCTGCACGTATTCCATTAAAGCAGGCAAAATTCAACGACTGTGCCAGTCCAAAAGCCAGAAAGGCTAAAACAGTTTTTGCTGAAAGAGTATTATATAGTTCTCATCAAAACGTTTCACAGCAGCGTTTCCCATTTCACTGATGTTTTCTGGTGGGAAAAAGGTTGGGATGTGTTGTTTGGGGAGCACTGGAATATGTAATCTGGGATGGTATGTACATATAATGTTCTAATTGACAAGAATTGAAATAAAATGCTGTTATTAAAACAAAGGGTTGCAGCACTGTCAAGATGAAATATGGCAGTTCCAAATCAATATGCTCCGGGGTTTTTTTTCCACAGGAAATTTCAAATTTTTTGTCTTGCCAGAAGAATACTTTTTTTAATGCCAGAATGCCGCTTGGAACAGTAATTCATGCTCTTCAGCTCTGCCCTTTCCCTGGCGTTTAGCATCGTTAATTGTAACAAAGGGAAGTAATTAACCCTCTTCACTTAGGCTTTGGGAACAAAGGAACGGCCATAAACCGGCTCATAGCTGAGCCCGACCAAATGAGTATTTTCATCTTGGCTCGGGCTGAACCGCTGGGCAGGGTGATGCGGGCTCTTTGCTCTGAGCTACCAGCCATCGGGACATAACGAACAGGTGGCTTCTCAGAGAAAGGCTGATGGAAAACTCGGCTGAGCCCTCCTTGAATTCTGTAAGTAACCCTGAGCGCCAGGCGCCCCAGAGCCATAGGTTGCTTGTAACAGCAGAGAAGATCTCATTACCCACGCTGTCCTGTGCGCGCATTCTCTATCTCCCCCAGATATAGATGTACTGTAACACACCCCCTTGTCTGTCGTGTTCAATTAGGAGAAGGTCATAATGGCTTGCTTACTATATTTAGAATATTTTAAGTCAGTGGATGTAAATATATAGCATAGCAGAAAGGTAATGATTTCAGAAGGGCACGGTTTATAAATCAACTTCTCAATGCATGAAGTGCCTATGTTTTGGAAAATACGCTATTAATACCCATTTTTTTTCTGGGTGTAGTTCTAATAGCAGCTTGGATATACCCACAAGGATAACACTTCACTTAGGCGTTTCCGTTTAGAGTACGATCTATCCACAATGTATTATAAAGTATATTTGAAAATAATTTTTCCTTAGCTATCATTTGGGCTTAGTATTTTCAAATTATGCACTGCTCATTTTTACTTATGAAAGGTGAAGTCCTCTCATGGCCAGCACATGGAGTTAGTTGTCTGTCCAAATCTCAGTACCTCTGTGAGAATTTGGCAACATTTTCAAGAGTTTGCTGCACAACGTGCTGAAAACATCTGAATATCTGCCCCAAGTTTGTCATGAACGCTTTGAAGAAATGCTGGGACTTTGGGGAGAATAAAAGGAGTGATGAGTCTTTTTTTCTGACACATTAATTTTTGATCTTGCTGAGAACCTTTGCTAACGTGCCATAATGACGAACTGCAGCCTTTATTGATGGGCATATTGCAGCTTTTGAAAACTTAAATATTGTGCCAATAACTCATCTTTTCTTTCCCAACTGAAGTTATAGCGGACCATTATGGAAATTGATAGCACCACCTATTGATGCTATGACAAAACTGCAGCTCATCATAGTATTTTGTGTAATTTTAAAACACAAGAAAAAAGTCAAATATATAATCTCTGCTCTTTTACTATTGAAGTAGCCAATTGTGCAAGTGATCTGATTCAGGTGACTAGTAAATGTTGTTTAGAAATGTTGTTCAACAAACTTCAAAGAATGTTTTTTGGCAAGTTCGTTGAGAGACGGGAGCATGCTCCTGTGTTTGTGCAAGACCCGTTCATGGTGCGGTGCATAAATAGATGGTCCAGTGGAAGCGATGGTGGCGAGGCAACAACAAATGCACTATGAAAATATAGGAAAACTAAATGGTTCATGGGAAAGTTTTCTTGCGAAAAGTGCTTTGGGAATACGCACTCCCCCTTGCACGGTATGTGAGTAAATTGCCCCAAAAAACGCTGCGTTGCTGTCGCAGCAACGCAAGCCCCATCCCTGCCAGGGGCCGTGCGTGACAGGTGCTGGGGCAGGTACGGGACCTGCTGAAATCAATCGGTGTCTTTGCAGGTGGAGATCAGATTGCAAGACCAGGGCCCTGGATGTCAGATTTATTGGCCTATTACTTTCAACCTCATTTTTGTATCTTTTCTCCGCTCGCCTTTAGCAGAACAGTTTGAGCTGTTTCCCAAGCACCCTTTTCTTGCACAGTATGAAAAGACCTGGTAAAAAATAACTCTTAGCTGTTCAACAATTTTTAACCTTAATCTCGCATAACACACGTGAGTTTAACTCTTTGCTGCCTGCTGCTGTATTCAGGGTGCCGCAGCCGAAATCTGGGAGCAAGGAGAGAGAAATACAGGTGCTTTCATATCGCATAGGGTACTTCTAGAGCCCTGCCAGTAGTCAAAATACCTTGGGGAAGAATGGATCTGTGCCCGGAATGGATCTCTCAAGGTCAGATCACAATCTAATTTAGCTGTTCGTTATCTCACAAGATGTACCCCTTGCACTGCCTCTAACAGGCTCAGCTGAGGGTGGTGGGTGGAAGGTAAATTGGAGCAGGGGCTGCCTGTGCCCAAGACCTGGAGGAAATCTTTGTCTCCTCTGCCCCATCCTGACTGGGGTCTTGCTCTGTGTGTTTGAGTTAAGATCTAATCCGTTGCTCTCTACCTATTGTTTTAATTCTCAAGTATAGAATTGCTTTTGTGTAGTTTTCTCCGGTGTAGCTGAGAAGCAGCTTTTTGTGGGTGTTTTTTGTGCAACATGAGAGTTCCCCAGGACACCGGTTTGCACCAAGTAGTACCTCAAGCTAATAAAAAGTTAGTGAGATAACCTTGTTGGTAACTGAGACTAATGCTGCATTTTGCTTGGCAAAATAAATATGTCTGTGTCATCTGACACACCTTTAAGCAGTCCATGTTTGTCATTCAGTTGAGATTTTCTTCGGTACTAAGCCTAAAATCCAACCAGGGTTGCTCTGGGTTAATATTTTAATTGCTCTCATGTCCTGTTCTATTACATAAAGTCATAAAGCATCTGAATTAATAGATGCTGCTTTTCTTCAGCATGTTGTGCATAGTGTAGTTCCCTACAATTTGTATGCACAGTATATGACCATCAGCTTGGAATGGAGTTAAAAACTGGATGAATGAAGTACTTCTAGGGCCTGAGACTTCACTGAGTCACCCTGACAATGGCAGATGTTTTGTCTTCTCATGGTGATGCAAAAGAACAAGTATATCAAAAGAAAAGGCAAGTGAAAACATGAGGAAAACAAGACCATCCAAAAACCAAGATACCTAGACTGGAGAAGTAGAACATTGGTTTTCTATCTTTTTCTGGTCTTCTCATGTGTCAGGCTAATATGAGATGATTTTTAAACTGATGTTATAATACTAACTCAGCAACGTGTTTCAGCCCGTCTGGCTTTGCCTAACAGAAAGAGTGGCGGGATGCCTGCACTGTCTTCTTCCCTTTATCTTCTGGTCTCGTTTCTTGTTTGGTTATTATTATTAGATGTTGTGCAAGTCTGTCATGTGAAAGGCCGGACCATGAAGACATCCTGCCATCCACTGTCCAACAACTCACTCAAATTCCTGAAGAAAAACAAATACTTTATTTTCTCACCTAGTTCTGGAAATGTTCATGAATACAAATAACAAATGCAAATGGCACAGGGACAATAGTATTACGAATTGGAATGCCCATTGTGTATTTTTAGGCTGGTTTTGGCTGGGGCAGAGTTAATTTTCTTCTTAGTAGCTAGTATGGCACTATATCTTGGATTTGTTCCAGAAACACAATAATGCAGAGAGGTTTTCGTTATTGCTGAGCAGGGCTTACACTGTGCCAAGGCCTTTTCTGCTCCTCACACAGTGGGCTGGGGCTGTACGAGAAGCTGGGAGGGGACACAGCCGGGACAGCTGACCCCAACTGACCAAAGGGATATCCCAGACCATATGATGTCACGCTCAGCATATAAAGCTGGGGAAGAAGAAGGAAAGGGGGAACGTTTGGAGTTACGGCATTTTGTCTTCCCAAGTAACCCTTGCATGTGATGGAGCCCTGCTCTCCTGGGGATGGCTGAACATATGGCTGTCGATGGGAAGCAATGAAAGAATTTCTCATTTTGCTTTGCTTGAGTGCACGGCCTTTGCTTTACTTGTTAAACTGTCTTTATCTTAACCCATGAGTTTTCTCAATTTTACTCTTCTGATTCCCTTCCCCATCCCGCTGTGGGGGGAGTGAGCAAGCGGCTGTGTGGTGCTCAGTTGCCAGCTGGGGTTAAACCACGGGTTTTGTACAAATATATTCATTACGTTAAAAATGTGTGATTACCGAGAGATGGTCCCTATTGGTTAATGGTGGATACAGCTGATGGATTCAGATTATTAAATTTTATTTTAATAACAGGTAGCGACAAAGTGGCTCAGTGCCTGACTGCATACAAGTATCTGCTACATAAACAGATGCAAATTTATTTTTGTGATAGCCAATAAAATCCTATTGCTTCTCTTAGGTTACAAGAAGAAGCTGATATACGAGTCCATATGCACCTAATAGTATATAAAATTAGAAGAACTGAGCAAAGTTTTGGTGGATCATTTGAAACGTGTTTCCTCACAGATTCAAGATGGTCAGCAGGTCTCTGGGCAGGGTGAGTGAATGAACGCAACGACTCGTGGAAGGTGTTGCATCTGGGGGTTTGCTGCCGGCTGGGGAGGCGGTTTTAATTGTACCAAACCCCGGTGTCTCAGTGGGACATTCCTGTGGTCATTGGTATTGACTTCTGCTGCCCTGTGAGCTCAGCGCTGCTGTGACCAAAGACAGGCTGCTGGGGCTTTTTCTGGGGCCAAATCCTGCCAACATGACCCGCGCTCTGCCCTGGTGTCTGCAGACCGTGCAGCCTCTCAGCACATCTGGCCAGAGGTGTGCCACTTGCCGGCCTGACCAAGAAAGGCACTGGTTGCCAGAAATGCTGGCCAAGGGTAGCCCCTCTTCTCAAGTGCAATAAGCCATAGGTTGCTTGTAATCAATGGCAAACCTGTGACTGATTTTAGGTAATGGGAAACAGAACATAGCACCTGTGAAGGGTACCTGGGCAAGGAGCGAGACCCCCGCGAAGCCACCCCAGGCCATGTTACGGAGTCTGCACGTGGGGCCAGAGCCGTGCTGTTTGCCAGCTGAGCCAAGGCGACCGGCACAGGGGAGGGCTTTTTCTACCTCTAAAGCTTTCTGCAGTCTCACTTTTCAAAACCAACAAAACAGAAGTGACGGGCTGGCGGGGGGAGGCTTTGCAAGGTATGGAGACACCGTGCTGATGATTTGACAATAAGTGTTCCGCAATTACAGCTTCTCCCACTCCTCTGACCTTCTGGCCCCGCAGTGCTCGTTACAAACAAGGTCTGAGCTGTGCTGAGTTTGAAGGACTGAGTTTGACTTGGTCTTTGTGCTCTGGCAAACTCCCACTGCCTTCAGGACAAGTTTGATTTAATGTAAAGACTAAAATCCTTGGGGCTTGGCCTTGGGAGAGTAGTAAATGCAATCAGCTGCTTTGGTCTGACAGAATGAATAAACAGAGGCTCCGGGGCACTCGGCATCAGCAGAGATGGCAGAGATTACGAGGGAAGATCTGGATCACATTACTGATCCCCAATTCACCATAACCACTTGTGAAAGAGACGTGAGCATCACCCTGGAGAGCCCAGTGAAGGGCTGCCCTCTGCGCCTCGCAGTGGTTAAAAATCAAGTGAAAGGTATCAGTCTGGAGAGTGCAATAACAGCGAGAGTATTAGAACGACAATATTATAAAAACCTTTCTTCGTGTTCAGTTCTCATTACTGTGACTCAAGAAGAAAACAGCAGGAATAACACAGCTTGTGCTGGGATGATGGAAATTTGTGGAGATGTGAAAAGACTTCTGAATGAAGAGAGAGTGAAAAGATTGGGACTGTTTAATTTAGATGAAGATAAACAAGAAGGGACATGATGGAGGTACAGCTGGTAACAGTGCTATTGAGAAGGTAAATCCAGAACCACTTTGCCTCTTAGCATGACACCCAAATAAAAGGACAATCAATTAAATGGATAAAATGCACATTTCAGCCTAAAAAAGGAGGTGTTTGAACTCATCTTAAAAGGCTTATTGCAATGAGGTGCAGTCTGAGCCATGTAGCTAGTGACTCTTGAAAAAAACTTAGACATTTACATAGTCTCTTCTAAGGTGCTTTAGATAAAGTTTATACGGCTTTAGGGGAACTAAGCTCTTAGGATTCAGGGTCTAAGCAAATGAATAATCAAGAGGCTCCAGGAAAGGGTGTCCTCTTTGTGCATTTGTTCGCCTGTGGTAGGCTTCTTGCACTTTCTCTGAAAACCCTGAAGCTTTGGTAGGATCCCCCTCTGCTGCTTTAGGTGGACCATTATTTTGAACTGGTGCGGCAACTGTCTTCTAAAGATTTGGCTTACGAAGTAAATGCTTTTACCTTTCTGTGTTTTAACACAAAATCAACTATACATGCAATATCTAGGTTTGACACAAAGAGATACCAACAGATTATTGCATTGTTCCTGGCTAGTTGAGATCAGTTGTGCTTTCCCACCTCTACGCCAGCCTTTACCATACTTCACTGCAGGTAACTTTTTTTTTCCATAGCACTTTTCAGGAGAATAGCTAATCTCTGAGATTTGTAATTGCCGTAGGATTTGCACAAACAAACGCAAATGACAGGGAGGCTGGAGGAAGGGACACTCACCAAATCCTTTTTGTTTTTAGTATCTTATGTCTCAGGAATTTATGTGGCCTGGCACTGTCCCTTGGGTAAGCTGAAATGAATGGTTTAAGCTCACATGCTCAGTTTTGTAATTACTATAGGTTAAGAATAGTTAGAAGTAATGCTGCTCAGCTAATGAGCAGTAACTAGTTTAGGCATGAAAATTCACTCTCCACGAGCGTCTCTACACACCCGCACTCTGTCTTACCAGGGCTTTGCATGTGGGTAAAACTTCAACAAACTAAATTAAGTAAAGGTGTGAAAAGAAATTTTTCTTCATAATGTCTTCCACAAAATTGGTGCTAATCACACTGCCTCTTCTTTCATTCCGTATGAAGTAAGGCAAGTCCATAGACCTGATCTGGATCACTTGGGTGTTACTGATGTGAGCAGCAAATGCAACTGGAGAGATGTTAGTTAAGATGATCAGGCGCTGAGGGATAACTCTTTGGGAAAGAACCAAAACATGAAGAAGCAAATGATTACATATAGCTCTGAAAGCTGCTTGAAAGAACCATGGCTGGGGGCTCACTTGCTTCTTTTCCTTTTGCAGGGAGGAGTCAGGATTACTTGTTAACTCATTTCACATGCAACTACTCAGGTCTGGGCTAATTTAAGGGTAAGGAGCTTAAATACTCCTTTTTTTTTTTTTTTTTTTTTTCTCTGAACAATTACTGAATGCAGGATCTCTCCATGAAGTGACTGTCATATGTCTCACATTAATACCTGGTGAGCAGAGGGGTAGCACTTCACTGCCTGAACCGTGGTAAGCACTAGAGTTTATCTTTCCACTTTTCTTTAGTTGAATTATATGAGTGCTACCTCCCAGGAGGCATCTTGCATATTACGTGGTCACATAGTAAACGTGTTATTTTTTAAGCTACATGTGGAAAAAAGAGAGAGCTAGAGAATGAAGTCCTCAAAGAAGCTATCAATATAAAGAGAGACTTGTCAGAACTTACCGAAAACATAATTTATTGTGTCCAAGTGCATAAAATGGGGTAATTTTATGAAAGTCGTAGTGTTGGGAATACAGTTCTTTGTCTCTATGAAAAGGAGGAGGAGGAGGATTGACAGTCTCCCCATGCTCGTGGGTGTGCTAGGGCGGTGGGTGAGCTGGTAGTGGTCTGGCAGGGCTCAGTGGAGCAAGGGGGGCTTTTGGCACCGCTGTGATTCAGAGGCTTGGCTTGGCTTTCCCTCGGCCTTTTGTTTAACAGATGACAGGTTTGCCCTTTCTGTACTCCAGCTCCAGCCTCCCCAGTGAAAAACAAAGTCCACAGCAACACCCGAAGTTTTTCAAGTGGACCTTCCCTTGTTTTTGCGCAAGGCTCCCTACGTGAAAATGTCACCGCTTTGCGTGCTGCAGCTGAAGGGTCTTTGGGGCTGCACTGGGTTGCTCAGGACTGCACGATTGAATTTGACTGGGGTGATGCTCCAGACAATTTTCTGAAAAAGCTTGGAAAAAACCAATTTATTTGTTTTTCTTAAGCATTTATTGCTTTCCTTTGGGACCACACTCTCAGCAGGCTTGCAGACAAGGACCAGATTTGGAAACAGCTTGGTGTTGGCTTTTTTGCAAGCTGGTGTTGCATTTGAAGCCGGGGCCTCCTGAAAATCGGGTCCTACAACCCACAGTATTTATTGCTGGTGCTCTGTGTCTTTAGCGAATTGGGAATGCAAGGGCAGTGATCGATGCAGTTTGGGCTTTTATGTATAAAGATGTTACATTAGAGTGGCAATAGCCTTGGTAGATTTCAGTCTAAAGCCACACCTGCAATACTGCATGAAATCCTGGAAAAAGCATCGTTACGAAAATATTGACAAACTGTTCAGAAGGTGAGAGGAGCAGTAAAGCAATCAGGGCAGAAGGGACCAAATGATGAGGAAAGATTAAAAAAAAAGCTAAGTGCCATATCTATGACTTTTCTAGAAGATGATTGATGGGAAACACAGATAAGTTTGAAGGGAGCCTGAACTCCAAAAAAAAAAAAAAAAAGGAGGAGAGAGAGAATAGTTAGGATGGTACAGAAAGGTATAACTAAGAGTGATGGGGTGAAATTAAGCAAGAGAAAATTTAAGCTGAATCTTAGGAAAAAATCATTACTGAAATATATTAGGCTGCTGAGTGATTGTCCATGGGGAGCTGCGCAAACTGCTGCCTGTAGATTGTTTAGCCTGGGCAAAATGTTTTCAGGCATGCAGCCGAGGAGGCTCCGGAAGCAAGAGACTGAAGTATACACCGTTGTCGGTGGTTTTACTTTTTCATGTGTATCGTTTACAGGCATAATTTGCTTAAAACTAGGGCATCAAAGTGGCTTTGTCCACTCAGCCCAGCTGAAATTAGTGGGAGTGAGATGCGTAAACATCTAATGGAGATTTTGGTCGGAAGGGCTTGGTCCCCATTAGGAGCGAGGACCAGAACAGCGACATGTCTTATACCTAAATATTAATACAGCACCACAATCAGCCCCGAGCGGGCTGTAGGAGCCCTGTGCAGGATGTGGGGCGTGCTGTGCCATGTTGTGCTGTGCTGTGGTGGTGGTACCCATCAAGGCGTCTCCACAGCTCAGCTGTGGGTAGCCTTTGCCAGTGGGGCTGGCTCGCTCCCCAGCCTCTCCAGCCCACAGGTGTGGTGCCCCGGGGATGCTCATCTTTTGGTTTGGACACAGAAAAGCTTTCCAGGAAACAGCCACCGCTGTTCTTGAGACAGGCAGAAGGAAAGCCTTCCTCCCTGGGTGTGCCTGCGCAAGGCGACAGTGCCCTCCCCCTTTTGTGAAAGCTCAGTGTCCCTTGTGCTTACTGGCATGAACCTGTCTCCCTAAAAGCCTTCCTGGGAGAGGGGCTCAGGGTGGCACCTTGTTCTCCAGGAGAGCTCCCAAATGAAGGAAGCATTTGAGTGAGGGAACTTCGCAGTCCTTTGTAGAAACTCCTCAAGTTTGTAGAAAAGAACTCAAATTTCTTGGCCTGGAGAGCGGCAAGAATAAACCCATGGCAAAATCGAGAAGGTGTGAAGTGAACACTTTTGAAAACTCATTAACGACAAAGCTTCATAACACAACTTTTGAAGTTTTTTGCGGGGAAGAGGGGCTGGTTTTGTTGGGGGAAGGAGGGGGATGTTTGGGTTTTGGATGGTTGGGGTTTTTTTGCATTTTGGTGGTGGTGGTTTTTAAATGCAGGAGATGATGCCAACAACGTAAGTAAAGAGAGAACTTCCTTATGGAATGATTAGGTAGAGAGGAAACAGCTTTCAGTGTTACAAACTTCACAAAGAATGCAAGTTATCCAAGACACGGAATCCTTTCCATCCTAAATTTGTCTTACTGAGATAAAGTTTTTGATCCAGTTGAAGCAAATAACAGTATAAACTTATATATAACATGCCTGCCATAGGCCAGGCACCTGCTGTGAGCAGTGAAACCGGAGTTTCATCCCCCGTTTTGGTGTCTTCCTTGAGAAGTAATGCTACTGTCTCCTTCCTTTGCATTTCATGTGTGGCTTAGCATCTTTTGGGTCTGCTGTGAGCTCATGGTGATGTAAACAGAATAAAAACTTGTTTGTGGATCCGTGTGAGCAATAGGGAGAGACAGACTGTGGGATTCACAGCCTGTCAAGACTGTCAGGACCTGCCTGGAAATGGACTTTTGAGGGACATTTCAAAAATTGGTGTTGAAAAATGGAAGGCATCTATGGATTTTAGGCGGCTTTGGAGATAGCTGGAATCTTGATGGGGTTCCAAGGACTTCAGTTTTGCACAAAGGTGGGACAAGCCAGCACTTGTGTAAGAACACAGAGTCACCAGGGTCTGGGTGGCCAGAAGTCCTTCTGGTGATGCAATTGTGTATTTCTTTGTCACGTGAGGCTTCTGCAGCGCTCACCTTGCATTTGTGAGGGAGAAAAATAGAAAATAAGCCTTGAAGGAAAAAAGCCTGACGATTTACCTCTCTTTCCTCTGTTAGCAATTTTGCTCCATAATGCTTCTTACTGGTTTTAGAGCTCTGGTTCTGTTTTATAACTATTTGGAATAGTTTTGAGGTATTTTTTTTCCTCTATTGCTGCCCTTTGCCTTTTATTCTATATATTCACTACTCCCTATCTAAAGAAATTCTGCCTAAATTCCTTGAGGGTCTGACCCTTCCCTTAGCTTTAGTTTATGCTCCTTTGTTCTTGTGTTTGACATAAGCTCAAACAGCCTTGTAAAATCTCATTTCTGTTCCCTTCAGGATTGTGTATTCCTCTATGAAATATTTTCCTCACCCTCCTCTACCCTGCCTCTTCCTAGAAAAGTGCTTCTATTTTAGTAACTGTTTCGTACAATTAATTGTTAGAGTTCTGGATTCTTTTGTCGCTTTCTCCATTACTGTCTCCATCACGCGCTGTTGTTCTACACTGAGTTTCAGTTATAAAATAAGTTTTACGCTTTCTTTGGGGTAGTCCACACTCCAGCTTATTTCCTGTACGTTCTCCTAATTTTTCTCTTCATCAGTTCAGTACAGTGCTCAACAAACTGTAGGCTGTTTGCATCATGTTCCCTTTTCAGAAAGGTGTATTCTGACCTAGGTTTGCTGCTGCTCACGATGGGAGATGTAGTCTCTCTTCCCTGAAAGCTTGAAGTTCTTTGCCTAATTCACCAAAATGATCTCATACAAAATGCCGAGTTACAAAAGCTGTAAAGGGAAATGGGAAATTAACTTTTGTAAAGTCTATTTGACTTTATGTTCCTTTTTGGCAAGAATTATAATTTTGAACTCGTACATTAGATCAGTACTGTAAACTGACCTACAGTCTATAATATAACGCAAATTATTTTAAAACCAGATCTTTATCGTAAATAGTGCTAAGTGGACACATTGTTGAATCCAGCTAAACACGTTGCTGCAGGTAGCTTAAAACGAAGAGGAATTTGGCAAGAAGAAAGTTGATTGAAGACGGGAATGAAAATTCACAGCGAAACGTGCTTGCTAGTCATACAGGGGAGCTGAAGGCTTCTGCAACGCATGTCTCGAACAGCTCAGGCTGCTTTTTAGAACATAGTTTTCCAGCTTCTTTTCCCTGGAGTGTGCCATTAGCTTCAGTCTTCCATTAACTTCCTTGGTAACTTCTTAAAAGAACTCTCTAGAGATGAGCGCGTCTCTGGAGGATCAAATACCAGCTTGATGAAATTGAACAAATGAGTGATTTTACTGAGAAACAGTTTTGCTGTTTGTCTTTTTTATTTTGACTTCAATCAGGGAATAGAAAATCTGCTACCTTATGTTTTATGAAATATGGAATAGGTATTAATCTGAACACCTCATGATTAGTTTATGTGCTGCGCTGGCCAGGAATTGAAAGAAACAAAATATAAGCTCTATCGGCTTTAACGTTTCTAATAGGTATTATTTGTGAAATGGGATCCTTTATTCTGCAATTCTGACTGTGAACTTTACGTGCTTCCTGGGGTTTGAGCTGTCTACAGAAGTTTCTCAAAATGAAATGCAAAATTCAACACAGGCTTTTTCCTCCAGACATGGATATTTCCAGGATTAAGCGTTACAAATAACATAGCCCACATTTTAAATGATTCCTTCCCTTTATCCACAGGAAGAACAACTGGAGACAGAGCAAAACTACTGCATCTTTTCAAGTGATATTATCCCAGAGTATTGTACAGCATTTTCTAGCATTGTCAACTTATAGATTCCTACAATCTTTAGTAATGAGTAAAGAAAATATTTTTTTTTTTTTGTTATTGGCTAAAATGTATCACAGCTTTTTGTATCTTGAGCAAGTTTATGGGTTCCAGGGTTCCTGTTGGCACTGCTCAAACATAGTTTTCTGAAAAGATAATGATGCTTTAGAGTGATTTGGCTTCAGGACGGCTTTGCCTGAGCCAACTCTGTGGTAGTTCACTTAGTGCATTTCAAGGGTTTCTTCTAGCAAAGGCGCATACTCTGCTTTAGGAGCAAAAGAGTGCATATCTGGTCTTTGTGGTCTGTGCAGCGAGCCTTGGTCCTCCAGCTAACTGGTAGGGGCTGGTTTGTTTTATTGCTCAAGGCTGGGGTGTTTCACGTGCCCTGGGGTGTTTCACGCAGAGCATGCTCTGGTGCAGCGCCTACCCCACAGGTTTCACAGAGCCGGTCTCTCCATCCCGTGCCTGGCCCCCTACAGCGAATGACCCCGTCTGCTCCCACGCAGTGAATGCGGCAACACGGTCGCTGTTTGATGTGTGCTGTGAGGCTCCTGCTCACCACCTGCTCCATCAGTAGCTGCTGTTCAGGAGTTGGTGGCACACTCCGAAATGCACATAAATATATGTCATAGAATCATAGAATGGTTAGAGTTGGAAGGGACCTTGAAAATCATCTAGTTCCAACCCCCTGCCCTGGGCAGGGACACCTCCCACTAGACCAGGCTGCTCAAAGCCCCATCCAGCCTGGCCTTGAACACCTCCAGGGATGGGGCAGCCACAGCTTCTCTGGGCAACCAGTTCCAGTGCCTCACCACCCTCAGGGTAAAGAATTTCTTCGTAAACTCTAATCTAAATCTGCCCGCTTCCAGATTAAAACCATTATCCCTCATCCTGTTGATACATGCCTTGATAAAGAGTCCTGCCCCATCTTTCCTGTAGGCCCCCTTTAAGGTGGAAGGTGGCTATAAGGTCTCCCTGGAGCTTTTGATTCTCCAGCCTGAACAACCCCAATTCTTTCAGTCTGTCCTCATAGGAGAGGTGCTCCAGCCCTCTGATCATCTTCATGCCCCTCTTTTGGACTTGCTTCAACAGGTCCATGTCCTCCTTCTGTTGGGGGCTCCAGAGCTGGAAGCAATATTCCAGTACTCTGTGTGTGCATATGTGTACACACACACACATATTTTTCAGTTCCTCTATGAGATAGGCACACTACTACTAGGAAAAGGGACCTGGACCGTTCAGGAGCCCTGTAGCCACAGAGGTGTTGTGCATCAGGCTAGGGCTGGGACTGGGCTGGGAAAACTTCCCGACAGTGGCCCCAGGTTTGGGCCAGATCCCAGGAGATCACAGCCAAGGCCCCTCGCTCTCTCCAGATCCCAAGTTAAAACAAATGAAGCCAGATGGCCAAATATTGTTAAAGCTGTTTTGCTTCCAGGCTTTTGTTTTTATGGCATGCTGTCATGATGCGAGGATATGTCAGGACGTCTGACAGCATAGGGCCTGCCAAAAAAGCAGCGGAGGACTGTTCTGGGTAGAGGGAACAAAACGTGTCACAGATTGTGTTCATACCCTCTATCAGTGAAGTTGTCTCTTCTTTACCTGGGTCATTTTACATCAGAGCACAAGAGAAAATGAACACACAATGATCAAAGATTTCCTCTAGTGTAGACTTCTCAAATTGTTAAATTGGGAACGGTGGTGGTCTGTGAGGTGGTGGTCTTATTCTGGAGCACAGGACACCCCCCTCTCTTTATCTCACAAAATAAAATGTAAGAAAAATGGATCCAAGCAGACTTTACAACTAGTAGGATAACTGTAAATGCTATTGGTTTTCCTTTTAAGTGTAATGTGTTGTATTTTGTATGGGGGCAGTTTTCATGAGCAAGAAAATTAATTTTCTCCATACTCTACTTTTCACATATATATTTTTAAAAAGCATCATTAGGCCAAGTATTTTATTAGATTTTTTACGGCTAGCCAATACGGAGACAAAAAGTGGTTTGACGTTCAGTAGAAACTGTTGGGTTTAGGAAGAAAAGGTAAAGAAGTGCCATGTCTCCAAATAAAATTGTTTGTGTGTAAGCCATGGGAGACAAGGAGATTTCTCTTTACAAAGATCGGGGAGATCACTGCTGTTGCTGTGTGATCTATCAGGAAAAAGCATATTTATTCTTTTTCACTTCACATACGCAAATCAGAAAAGTACTATCTAGGTTCAAACTGTGGAAAGTTTCCCATAAAGATAGTTGCAGTGATGAACAAGACTGAGTTAGTGGGCTTGTGCTTTGGTATTTGAAAATTGTCCAGAACGCTGAGATTTCCAACAAAGCTGATTACTTCACCATTATGAGCGTACATTACCAGCTTCGTGCTGGATAAATGCAGCAAATATCCTCCTCTCGATGGGATGGCAGACATCTCCTTGCTGCATGACACAAAAACTGCTGTTGGTTTTATTGTTTGATGAAGGCGAAATTCAGCCTTGGGGTAAGGAGTTAAAATGGCAATAGGGACTGGCCACCAGCTTGCTATCAAAGCGGTACAGAAAAGATAGACTTAGCACATGTTTCCAACATCCTCTAGCCTCTTTCAGCACTTTAAAGAAAACAGATGCAAATATGATGGCTTCCATATAGGGCTTTGCTTTTGTATTGCAGCTGGAAATTATGTTTTTTATAGTGCACATACCACATTAGAGTCCTCTGTTGTTCCACAATAACAATTTTGGTCTCTCTCACAGTGCAGCTATCACCTAGTCGACGAGTTTAGCTGAGCTCTTGCAATAGCTTAACTTTTTTATTGACAATCAGAAAACAAATCTTGGCGTTGTGGCAGGAGCTGATCTTAGTCTTGCAGTTTACTGGGCAATATTCAAGTTGTTTGTACGGCTCCATGCATACTCTCGGTACTTTACAGACTAGTATAAATCCAGTCTCTGCCCCATGGAATTCACACTCAAAATGCAAGGTGGCACAGGAATAGAAGGAAAGGCAGAAGATGGCTGGGAGGAGGACTGGGACTAAGTCACGAACTTGTAGAGCAACATTAGCATCAGTGTTGTGAATACCAAAGTCACCGAAAAAGGCGCTCTTCTTGTAGATCGTGTTCTTCTTTTCTCATTAAATATTCACTTTTGCAGTGATGTTAATGCGTAACCACTATGAGACCGTGTAGGCAGCAGTTGCTGGAGGTCTAAAGTCGCAGGTCAGCATGCTCATCACAGCGTGCCGCGCCAGCCGAGCAGCCATGGGGTACCGAGCAGAAGGCAGCAGCGCTACCCTGAGCATACTGCTACCACATTGCTTCCACGCAGGAACACTTGTTTCAGGACGCGATGCCAAATATTCCAGTCGGCAGACTGCATGATATAGTTTTCTCCTCATCGCCGAACAATTTTAAGAATACGGCCTGGCGCTGCAGGGCTGTAATCTTGTTTATTTTACGCAGAAACTACATGGCCCTCCAAAAGCCTTTAGAGATCATCACCCCCTTGTTATCATCGCAGGTATGCACCTTGTAATCTCGCCGTACTAATTGTTGAGAAAATGTGCGTGGTAGTCCTTCACCGGCAGAATCCCAATTGCCAAGGTAATTAATAGTGTTACAGACTTCAAGGCCATAATGCTCATCAGTTATTAATTAGCAATTCATTTTGCTGAATAAATAATACTTATGATTGATGATGGAACTTGTAATTGGGCACTAGTAGTGTTCCTCAAGGGAACGTCTTCTCTGCAAGTATTAACTATGACAGTAACAGCTCAGAAACCCAAGATCATTTAAGAAAATCTGCTCTAAACAACTGTGACACAACCAAGGTGTTCACCTTCAGTGCTGGAAAAGCAGAGCTTAAACATTGGAGGCTTGCCTACGGCAACCAACTGCTACTATTTTTGTCTATTTTGCTTATATTTTCTTTCGCTTTAAGCATTGCCTCCTTATAAGGGAATGTCCCATATAATTATATTGCATGCATTACATTGTCTTTATGAGCTTTCATATGCATTCTTCACAAATTCAGAAGATAGTATAATAAAGGAAATACTTTCCCAAGCACAATAACCAATTTAAAAGGAATTTGCTCAGATTAAATCTATTTCAGATTAATAGATTGTGGAAAGTCGATTTTATTTTATATTAGTTGGCACTACCTTTTGGCATAAATAAAATTGAGCTTAACCCTCCACCCCCGGAATGGAAAGAGGAGCTGGTAAATAAAGCAAATAAGCTGTTAGTTTTTTAACTGACTAGTCAACAAAGACAAGTATGGGAGGTCAGCTGCTGACCAGATGCTGCCTTCAATTAATATTCCAACCCTAAAAGACATTTATCGTTCAGTTTAGAAGGGAGAGCAGCTGAGTCATAAAAGCAGCCCACAAAAGATATTTTAAAGCATTTATAATGGCTAAATTGCTTGAAATAAATTACCCCTGAAAATAAACATATTTTGTACGGTCTATGTAAACCGAATTTCTTCTCCCTGTAAATTGCTTGGACTAAGTGGGAGTTTGTGTTTGACAAGAGCATGCATTTGCTTCATTACTACATGTGGGTTATTATTTTTTTCCTTTGAAAAGGGTTAATAAACTATGAGATATCATTGCCAACTAAACGAGTCCTGCACCCTTTTAAGGCAGGAAGACGCTGCGGAAGAACAAGTTAAAAAGAAACGCAGAGACTGCGTTGTAATGCTAACAGGCAATTAACAAACTCATGGGTGTTAATTATCTTCATACTGTATCATGTTCAATTAGCTCAGCCCCTGCAACAAAGGCAACCATGAGCAATTGCTTTGATAGGCGTACAGTACTTCATTTGTAGTTAATCGGTTTAAGCCTTGCAGTTGCTAGGCTACACCAGTCTCCAGAGGTAAAAAGCTGCACAGATGCACTATGTTTAAATGACTACAGAGAACTGTTTAAACTCAAACCATGTATAACTCTTTATTGATTTTTCACAGAAGATCTCAGCTCTGATGATAAGGTTTTGATATATTTTCCTGCTACAGCCGGTTCCTTGGAGTATTGCAGAAAAAAAATCTGTCAATATGCTTCTATTATGATCTCTTGATCTGTGGCTATAAAAACCTTTAGCCACAGCCCTTATTATAAAATAATGGAAGAAGCAATATTTGATTTTTTTCTTTCTTTTTTTTTTTTTTATCCCCCCACTCCATAATACATGGAGATTTTTTTTTTTCCTTTTCCCGGTGCCTCTAGAACTAAATTACAATATGTTTCTTCTGTATTTCTGTGTTAGAATAATACGGAAGAATTTCTAGCACTAATTAATTTGATTGACTCTCAGCAGGAGAGGATCAGCTGTAGCATCATGAACTTTAACAATAACTACCAACTGATGGGCAGTTCACATCAATAAGACCATCACTAGCCTCCCTCACCTGTCACCAGGCAGGGAATGAGCAATAACCACCCCCTGCAGATGCACTGCTTAGCACTTTCTGCCCGATTAGCAATTTATAATGGTGATCAAGAAACAGTCAGCGGCAAATCAAGACAACTGTCTGGCTGCCTGTTTAATTGGCCTTGTTTGCTTTTTGATAAATGGCTCGTGACTGCTATAGGCCTCCGTATTTTGACTTTTAATAGGCCACTGTGATTAGACTACCAACGGATACTAGGTCAAAACCGAGGGAAGGTGCAAAAAATGTTAATTAATATCAATAATAGGCAATTATTAGTTAGACAGAAGGACCTACTAGCTGCGTGCTCTAATGACTCAGAGCTAACTTGAAGGGAAACAGTGCCAAATTAGCATAACTGTGTATGCAGGCTGCATGGTGGATCCTAGCAAACATCTGTTATGTGAGTAATTCAAACAGGATTCTTCCTTTTTGCATGATACTCACAAAATCATCAATTCTTTTCGGTCGTTTCAAGACACTAATGACACCCTAGTGGTTACTGATCTCGCAGTTGGGCTTTTTGTCAGTCCTTCATATCAAGAGCTAAACCGTAAAAGTTAATTTGGGTGTGGTTTCGAAGATTTTTAAGTGAGTAACTCATGTATAAAGGTCCCCAGTATTGTACTTAGAGGAACATATGCTGAGCAATTGTGTTACTCCAAGCGCTGCTCCCACCGCAAATAACTTTTTTTCCCCCCATTCGTTTCTTTTAGGAAAACAAACAAGTAAACAATGACGGGCACTGAAATATTTGTGTGCCTGCTGTTGCTGACCCTCTGAATATAAACATGATGCAATATGATGTGGTATGATATGAGGGTCAAAATTATTACATATGGGGGTGAGACAAAGAAGCAAAGGTGCTTCTCTGACACGCTAATGGGTCTACTTCTCTGTGGTGGTTTTCAGGATATTGGGAACGTCACTCTCCCTGCAAATGTGAAGCAGGTAAAGCACACACAAGCCAAGGGGAAGCAGCGTTTTAATTGAACTTTATATAAAAGGTTGGATAAACTTTATATAAAAGGCCCTGGATTTTAGGGGACAATCTATTCTTTCAAGCTTAAACCTCTAAGCAAGTTGAACTCTTCTGATGGGAGAGGTTAGAGGAGACTCGTTCAGAGCGCAGTACTTTGTAAGTAGTTTTATCACACTACTTGTATAAGTGATTGTCTCTTTTTTTCACTGAAATGGTCAGAAATCCTTTTTAGTAGGGTTGGTGATAACATATGCTGTGTGAAACTGTTCTGCCCATGCTTCTCCCTCCCTCCTGCCCAAGCATCTGCATGTGTGGGCAAGGAGTTAGCGAGAGTCAAGCTCTGATACAGCTTTACTCTGGGTATTTCTAAGGCAACTGCAGTCCCCGCTAATATCTATGTGACATCGATGGGAATTTTCTCATGACTGAAGAAGACACATTGATGCAAACAGAGTCGAGGCCTCATTATCAAGCCCGGAAGAAACATCTGTGACTGCTGGCTCAGGGAAGAGCTGCAAGTCTCTGTAGAGACTCGTCCTGATGGAGGTGGAAAAACAACCTCTTGTTAAGGGCCACGTCATTATATGTATCTATATATCATTCCATTATCGTTCCGCATCTATATCTATCTATTTATATCTCCTTTCCCAGGTGTAAAATCAGCAGGCATCACTGATCCCTGATTTGTCCAGTCAGTAACACGTGCAGCACCAAGATTAAGTTGATGGACTGTCTAATTTGGACATGGTCTGGCTCTTGGAACCTGCACAGAATTTCTGCTGATATGATCTGGTACAGGTTACAACTGATTGGAGCAGGAGATGTTTGTGCAGAGCTTTCTTTTGGTATTTCAAAATTATTATATGACCTATATTCTGAAGTTAGGGGGAAAGGCAGGCTCTCAGTAGCTGCAAGCTCACTTCTGGTGACAAAATGAGAGGTATGTTGTTTCAGATGTCTTAAAAACAATATTTGGGAAAGGGAACATGCCCTTGGCACATCTTCCTTTGTAGGATTCAGGTGTCTGACTGCTGAGAACCTGCAGTGCTGACTGACAGAGGAGGGAAAGAAGTGTTTCATGCTTAGCAATGCTTTACTTGTCAAGGGAAATCTTGCTGGAAGCTGAACCCTTCTATTCAGAGACAGGAAAACGCAGGAAGCCTGCAAGATTTGGGAGAAGACGGGTCACTGCTCGTAGGGTTGGACCAACAGCTATGCGCACCTCTGTGTGGGATGTGCCTTGGATCAGGGCAGATGGTACTTGGAAAAATTGCAAAATCGCACATCTGGAAGGGAAGGGAGTTGGATGGTGGCTGGTGGCTGGTGCCACCTTCCCCCTCCTCCCCTGCTTGTCCATCTGGTGGCTGGTGCCACCTTCCCACTCCTCCCCTGCTTGTCCATCCTTTCCCAACCAACTCAAGTGTGCCTTGTGGAAATCACTCTTGGCTTCTGGCAAATACAGGTGGCAGGGAGCATAAATGCGTATTTTCCTCATTTTTCTCTTCTAACTGGCTTCCGTTGTTCAGTAGCTCCCTTTCTAACATGCCCCAGACCTTTTTGGTCTTGCAGTTTGTCAGGCGGTGCCACGTGGAGGTGTCTCGACTTCTGCTCGGCAGCCACAAGTCGGCGAGGGCTCACCCGGGCTAAAAGGGAAACACAGTGGGCACAAGCAGAAATCACCTCCACTGGTTATGAATGATTTTCAATATTGCATTGTTTATTTGCAATAGAACAATGGATAGGGCCCCCAGAGGAGACTGTGGTATAATGCTATGGTGAAAATACCTGTCCCGAATTGTCTAAGAGCTAAACAAACAAGGTGGGAAGAGATGTTTCCACTTCATCGCTGGAAGCAGAAGCAAGGAGAGGCGGTGACCGAGGCAGGCTTTGTTCACTTTCCCATCTCCCGAACTCCAGCCCCAAGTCTTAGCTACACAACTGCCCTCCCAAATACGTCAAAAACTTCCTATAGTATTTTAAAAATACATACACTTAAGCAATGCTTAATGGGCATACATATCACTTCTAGTCATATGGTTTTTCTGCTATAACTAACATACATAGACTTTTAAAAATATTTGCAGCAAATTGCGAATGAAAGCTGTGGCTTTAAAGAATTTTCTCCCCACTTAGAATTATCTTCATTTTCTATTTTACACTGAGGATTGGGAAGAGTGGGAATCATAAGAAAATGTGTCAGCTGAGTGTTCCAGGCAGTAATGGCCGCTTTTTACCTCATAAGGAAGATATTTTACTGCTTCTCTGTTCACTCAAGCTTCACTTATGCAAAGATATGTACTTCGAGCTTTTGTAGCCAAAATGTGCTATGAGATGTTTATCAGCTTAGAGAGTCATACGTGTTACTACTTCAATTTTGAAATTCTGGTTGATGCAAAATGGAACCGCCATAGAGGTACCCTGAAAAATGATCATTTTGAGGCTTTGAGAGAGTTGGCTTTCCAAGCGGAAGTCTCTCTGTTAAGTTCCACAGATAAAAGGTAAATAAGCAAAGATGCAAAGCTTACTACAGGGCATTCACATGCTTCATATAATTAGTGATTTCTTTCAGCTGTGACTGTCATATTGTTACAAATATTGCTGTTTAAATACAAAATTAGCTGAATTTACAAAGTTTTGGATGTTTTGGGATAGGTTCCTCTGTCTTAGTTATAATTTCTTAATATTCTTTTAAAAAGAAAAACACTTCCATTATCTACGGCTGAATTTTAAATCCTTTTTTTCCTTTACATGGAATATTTGAAGACATCTGATGACACATGGTAGAAGATTTTTTTAACTCTAAACTTCTATTTATTTAGACAGGATTTGTCTTGAAAGTAATTTGTTTAAAATATAGGAGTTCTGAAATCTTAAGGGCATCTACCTTCAGCTCAATTGTTGTCTGTTATCTGTCTCTCTTAAGCATTCTTGATATCTAGAGATTTAAACAGTAGTCTGGAGGAAGAAAACAAAACAAAACCAGCAACCCCCTCCTGTAGTTTATGTACCCTGATTGACCTTTCTGTTTTCTCATTTATTTCGCATAAATTAGTTTTCTAAACTCATCAGGGAAAGAATTCTGAAAACGTAAGGTTTATGCAGCATGGAAAGATTGCACCGAAAATCACGCATGATACAACAGGTTTTGGTACATAAGGAGCGTCTTTTGAAGAGCTGCAGGAGGTGTTAATTTCAGTAGAAGAATTTGGTGCAGCTGTCTCTTCTGTTTTCCAGTTCTCTTGAATTATGTGAATTGTTTCCATCAACAGAAGTGAGTTACGCTAGCACAGAGAAGCGTCTTCTGGTCTGCTAAAAGCTGAAGCACCAGATCCTTGTGCTGGAAGATCACGCATCTGTTCTGAGGTCTTCTCGTTCTTCCAGATCAATTCTGACTAAACCTCTCTGGAGGCGCTCTGGAAGGGCACGTTCTCTTCATCACACACAGCCCCAGGAAGTTGCTGTCAGGTAGCGAATAGTCTAGAATATATAAATTCATTTTTTTCAGGAGGTTTTTGTCCTCACACAATATTCAGTTGTCTTCTATCCTATCTCATGTGAATCCCCTGGTAACAAGTTTTTTGAAAAGCCTAGGAAATTATTGTCTCCTTTGAAAAAGGAATTCAAGAAGTTTTCTCTAATGTGGAACAGGAAAAATTATGAAATTTGGAAAAGCTTTGAAGTATGAGAAAAGTATTTACAGTCAGCCGTACTAATTGTGCCAGAATTGGATGACTTTATTATGTAGGTCAGATTTCCATCTTCCTGTGAACCCTAAGTTATTGCCCATTGTGATACCTGTGACAGGGAATTTGTATGCTAGGTGGATGCTGTTTGAAATTATTTAAGTCCAGACCAGAAATTTTACCCTAGTTGACTGAATATAACTAAATAGGCTAGAAAAAGCCCTGAAAGAACAGCTCTTGTCTCAAGGTAGCCAATGGGGGGATGAGGATGCTTTTCCCCCTCAACTTTTTCCATATTACATTTGTTTTTACCATATAAAGTAGTTCAATAGGAAAAAATACAGTGGAGCACAAATGCGTGTAGAGCCCATCCAACCTCAGAGTAGCATAGAAGTTGCATGTGACATTGGGAATAATGACCATTTGTATTGCATGACTTCCTCATATTAAAAGTTGGTTTGACGGTTCTTTACTTTTAGTTTTTATAAAAACACAATCTCATAATGAAATGCAGCCAGCAGCCCCGATTTTTTTTTTTTTCTTGGCGGGGGATGTACCAAGCACTTAAAATCCAGCAGGTTTAATTCAGAAAGCTTGAACTCCTTGTCATCAAATTTTGCTTCATGCATGGCTTTCAAACATGAAGGTCTCTTCTGGAAAGCTGTAAGCTCCAGGAAGTTGACTGTGCGTATCCCAGATTTACAAATAGGAATGCGAAGTGGGTTTGCCTGGTTTTGTTTGTTTGAGCAATATCGGAAAAGCCTTTTATCTTTCCAAAATAATATTCCATGTATTTTCCACGGTCTCTTGAAAGATATCTTAACTATTGCATACATAAAATGGGAAAGTGTATTTATGCACATATGTATTTAACACTATTATTGAAATATATATGTTAAATTAGTTATTTATGGATTTCATTTTTAAGGGATATGACTTTATGAGATTTTCATTTTATTAGCCTTTTATTTTAAATCAATAGAGAACACTTTATCACAGGCTGTCATTTTAGAGCACTGAGTTGAGATTTTGGCAAAAGATGTCTCTATCTCCCCTGTTTTGCTCAGCCTGTTCGCTGGCAGCCTGTTCCTCTGTCTCCCTGATAAGATAATGATATGGGTCTAGGTCATCATTTTTTGCACGAATTGTTTTTGGCAAGACAATTCAGTTAAAAAAATCCCATAGAGATGTGTAATGTTATCTTTTGTATCTTAAAAACTGGGTTTTAGATTCTTAGAACATTCTAACAGAATCCAGGAAAAATAATTCTGATTTCCTAGACCCATAAAACCCAATTCTGCTTGTACTTCGCCTTGTGTTTAGCAGGTTTAGTATGGCAAACGTTTCAGGGCAGAGTTCTGCTACTCTTTTTGTGCTGTGCTGATGAAAATATCTCTCCTTCTATGCTTGCCCGATTCTTAAACATTACTGTCTCGACCATAAGTATCAGAAATTTTCAAACGAAAGTAGCACTATGTGGGTATAGATTCTGGTATATTAGGAGTACAGTATTGAAATTAAAACCTGAACCCAGCTACAGTCTCAGAAGATAAAATTAGGGCACGGTCCTTGTTGTTAGGTTTAGAGATGGGTTGAATTAAAGCCCTCTAAATTCAGAACAAACAATGATAGATCTCTGCCTTTCCCGTTTTTTTTCATATTGAAGGCATCTGGAGACTTAATCTTGAAATTCAATTCAAATATCTCTTAAGGCATAATTGGTTTTGGCAAAATTATCTTAATGTCAAACAGCATTGGAAAACCCTCAAATTTACAATTTGAAGCCTATTGCTCTTTTTCATGTGTTTTAGGAAATCCGTACATTTTGTTACAGATAAACTACTGAATAGCAAAGCATCTGAAGGATAATATTCTCTTTATACTAAGCAATGGTCTCAGGACTTCGTACTGGAATTCATGGTTACATGCTGTGAAGAAAGCACAGATTTTTAGGTGCTATCAACATGAAAAAACAGTCCAGCAAACATTAAAAAAAATGAACCAGGTGGGAAGAAGAAAATTAATGACCTAGGAAATATTCGGAGCCAAGTAGCCCACTCTAGTTTTTTTTCTCCCCAAACAGCGCGTTACCTTTGTGTGATTATTATATTGTCTTTATGTATCTTTATCATTAATAATGAAACCAAAGCTTATAGGAGCAAAACTAGTTTTCCTGACGCTTGGGGATTTATTTTTGACTGGATTAGCATAGAAAAAATAGCCTTTAGGAAGAGGGGGACTGATGGGATTGCACGGTCGCCCTCAGAGCGAGCTGCGTGCTGCCGAATCAGATGCAGGGTGCGTCTGGGAGGAAAGTAAAAATTCTGCTCTCATCTAAGCCCAAATCCTGTAAGACTCATTCAAAACGAAATCCTTCAAGTGTATCCATTTAATCTGTGAGACCAGATACAAGATTAATTTGAATGTACTGCTAATCTATAGATCTCCAGACACCGGAGTTTCCCACAGGGGCTGCCTGAGATGTTGCCTGACATGGTGATGCTCACACAGCTCGTTGTCTGAAGAGACTTCAGCATCCACGTTCTGCATATCTGCCTTGCCCAGAGGCTCAAAACTGCTTTAAATTTATTTTAGACTCAGAGCGCACAGCATGAGTGCCGGGACGTACTTTCAACTTTTATCTCTGGGCTGCCTGTGAGCAGATAGAGCGGGAAAGCCACTCTAGTGCCCTGGCGTAGCCGCTCTCTTCTGTTAGGCAGAAATCAAAATCATTGCTGTCAGAAGGAAAGACCTGTTATTCAACTTTCTGAAAACTTTCATCTTATCAACCAAAGCCTCCAACTTCCTTAAGTAAATCTATATCTAGTTAGGAAGTGAGACTTCAAGGGAAGCAGAACAACCTCTCCCCAAATGTGCAGTTTGATAGGATCAAGCTTAGAAGAGCAGATGCAGATTTGGCTTGCCTGACACCACTTATACTCATGTAAAAAACCCAAACTGCTAAGAAAATTACATTATACTTTCTGGTTTTCTGGGAGAAAAATGTTCTGCTCTTGGCCAGCCCAAAACAGGCTTCTTCCCCTATCATTTTCATATTTTATATTTGTGTTTTTACATTCTTGTAAAAATTCAACACATTTTTGAAACAGAATGCTTGATCAATGTTTTTAACAAAGTTGTTTTTTTGTTTTTTTGTTTTTTTTTTCCCCTGGATGAAGTTCAGAGGAAGGATGCGAGCAAATGCAGCAGCTTCACCCAGCAGCTGGGTGGAGGCTGCAGGTCTCCAAGCCAAAATGAACTAAAATGACCAATTGCAATTCCACCACCTTGGCGGGAGTCGGGGAGGGAAGCCAATGGCACTTTGCTTTGGTCTTACCCTTCAGTATTTTACTTATAAAATATATCCTCAGTGTAAAAAAAGTCATTTCTCCTTGAACACAGGGGAACCCCAGACTTCGCGTTGAAGGGCAGCAAGGGCACCTCGTAGCCCAGCCACCGTGCAGCTCATCTCCAGGCCCTGCAGGTCATGAGAAGAGTTAGAATTGGCTTTGCTCCTGGGCAAGTCGTCTTTTGAGATTGCCTCGAGTGAAAGCGTTGTCACGAAGGACAAGTACCTCCTAAATGTCACATGGACCTGATGGTCTGTTTACGTATTTACATGTATATTCTTCCCCTTGCACTTGATGAGGCATCTTTGGCTTCTCAGATTGGAATGAGACCGTAATTTTGGGTTTCCCACCTTCTTTGTTTGTACCGTACCACCTTTTTCCACCGTAAGTCATCTCTGTACTAAATACAAATAAAGGGTATGTGAAGTATATCATAAAACCTGCAGGTACAACCATAATTTGTGCATCTAACCACAGAGTGTGTTATAAATAATTGTCCTTTACTAGACTCTCTTTTTAGTAGCCAGCCTGTAGCTGTATCTTTCCTCAGGAATGGTTCACCACATTAAAAATTACCACATAGTTAACTAATGTTCTGTTTAGCATTTTCGCAAAGAATAATTGACATAGGTGCACAATCAATGCTGTCTATACTAACTTAAATTTAGCTGCTTCAGCTCTCATTAATGCAAAAAATTGCATGAAATGCTATATTCTGATGGTGAAAAGTTTAATAAATGAAGCACAGTTCTGCTTTTCTGTCTTTTATGTTATGCAAAATAAGCGAGGATTTGTTCTTTGGGGCAGTGAGGTGTTTTTTGAGGGGGGAGGTGCTGTTAAAGAAAGCTTTGGACGGGCCAAATACATGACCAAATTTTCAATGAACTCCCAGGATTTCTTTATGTTTAACACCACTTAGTTGTGAAATTTGAATTCTATTCCTTGATTTTAATGGTTAGTCTGTTCTAAAACTGTAGAAGCTTAATTGTGACATATGAAAGTCCTTATTTAGGGTAGACTTTTAATTTGATTGCTGTCTGCCCTGCTGTGTAAATAGTCTCTTGGGTACGGATTTTTAAGAGTGTGTGTTCTCCTTTACATTTCACTGTGTAACAATTCCTCTTTACCCATCCTCTCCATCCTCTGAGCAAGCCAAGAGCAGACAATAGATACATACTAATGGAGCTGTGTACTTGCCATCTGTAAGAGCAGCTGCTCTCCTGCATCTGTACAATATGTTGGAACTGAGAGCTTCACTAATCTGCATAATAAGGAGAAGGCTTATCCCACTCTAGCTAATAATCGCAAGCAATCGATGCACTTCATTCCCTCACTGTAGAACACAACAAAGTTTCAATATGTTTACATATTCTCCAGATATACAGAGGTCAAGCAAAAGAACGGGCTGCTCATTCTGCCTCGAGCAAACAAAAAATAACAATTTCATTCTCCATCATTTGTGAAACCGTTATCAACAAAACCCCATTATTGTATTCTTATTTTGCAATTCAAATAGAGAATTAAAAACCTTAGGAACTGAATTAAAATATCAGTACATCCAATCAAGCAGAGCTTTTAAACTGTCTGTAGTATTGAGCATTTTGGTTTTGTACTATGACCCTTCTCTCTAACCCTGACCCCTATGAAAACATTAAATTATTTATCATGTGATTTCACCACCCTATATCCTATGGAATATAATCCAGATAGAGGAGTGATACTAATTAATTTCTTTTGGTCCTAATTCGTTACAGAAAAACACTTGCGGATAATTTTACAAATCTCCTTTTTCTAACTGTTGTGCACATATATGATGAAATTCACAGCCGTTTCAGAATGGAAATTTGCTCTGTGACTCCCGTACAGGCAGAAACGGCTGTAATGCTGTATTATACTGAGAAGCAACAGAATGAGAAAGAAAATAGGCCGAGAGCAAGTGATAAGCAGTATTTATTTTCATTTCGTTTATGACACCAGGATGAGATGTGTATCTTCTTACTACCAGCAACGTGTAGGCAGCAAGGCTGAGGGCAGAAAAATGACAAGAAAAATTCCATGAGGAAACTAGAAAAGTAAAATTTGAAGGTTAGGGAATATTTGTGTTCCTGTTACAAACACGTAAAAACTAAATGCTGTTCTTGGGTTTCTTGGGAACCACTTGCAATGGAATGTTTTCTAATATTGACGATTTACCCTAGATGACATGCAAGAGACAATTCTGAAAGAAAACTAAGTGTGATGGTATTACACTGTTGAATTAACGCGTGGTCACTCCGTTCCCAGTTTCTTTTCCCAGTGGCAGTAGGAGCTGTAGGCTGTGGCTGTAGCCCACAGAAGGTGGGCAAACAGGTCTTCCTTCCCTAACTCCCCATGGAGGATCCCAACGGTGCTTGTGGTGACTCCCTGAAACCTTCCTCATTATTCTAACATATTTATAGAGCATAGTGATAACAGCTGGCTCGAGAACAGTGCCTACAGTCACCTATGGACTTTTTGTGGCCAGCTAAGCTTGCAGGCCACCAGCTAATTCTGAAATCCTTGTGGTGTACTAGCGTAGAGCTAAAAGCAAAGGAAACAAAACTTCCCGGGTAACTTGCTTTGGCAGAGTGTGTGCTTAGCAAACCGTTCCACTGTCCGTCGGGTGCAATCTTGAGCAACGTCTGCTACAATAGACACTGAGCTGCAGGGTTATCAATGTTACGTTATTCTTTAGTTACTGTTCAGAAAAATGCTTGGCAAGTGTCATGGTAAAGAAACGTCTTTCTCTTATGTATCTTGTGAACTGTGACTGGTAGGAAATAAAAGGTTTTTAAAAACTTAATGACAGAATCTCTAAGCAGAGTTTGCCATCCGGCAAATGGAAAACATGAAAAATTTGTATGTGTATGTGCCATACAAACCTACCCGAGTAACTTTTCATCTCCAACAGACTTGAATTTTTATGATCAGGCACAGCCACAGCTATGTATAGACGCTGCAATCAGTTTGCTCTAGCCTCAACAAACCATGTTTTTGGTGGGTGAAGTCCACGTGCCCTCAGAACCTGAGGGGCTGAGCACCACGGAGTGCTGCCCCTTCGGCCAGAGTCCCCTGAGCATCAGAGCCACCTCCAGCAGCTTCGCTTTGTGCCTGCATGTACCTCTGCCGGCACAGGGATGTCCTTGTGGCAGCGTTTGTCAATTCTCTTGAGCAGGATGCATAAAGCTGGGTATCTTCGAAGCAGAAAATGCTGGGAGTTGGCAGTGATTATTTTACTTCTCATGATATCAGTGTGTTGCTTTTTTTTTTTTTTTCTTGCACACCAGTAGCTGGAATCAGATAACTATCTCTGAATTTTAGTTTTCAGACTAAGAGGCTTATCTTAGAAACATGAACCAAATATGCTCCAAATAAGCTAGAAGTTCTTATGTTAAAATAGATCTATAATCGTTTTCAACTGTCCCAAAAGTCAGGGTTAAATATGTATATTTCGTAACAGAGCGTTGGTGATTCTGGAGACCATAATTGTGAGAAGTTGTGTATTTGCGAGCGTGCAGACAGTAGACACGCAGGCAAAACGGGAGGTAAGGCCAAATCTCTTGTGACAAAACAGGGATTTTCTGAAGAGTATTGATGAACATTGTGGCTCTGGAGCCCAGGCAGGCAGCCTCAGCCTTCCCAATCTCCATCTGTGGGTGTGCAACAGCTATCAAACCAGAATTTGGGGGAGCATATTAATTTATGTGATTTTTCTCAAATCTGAGGTTCTGTGGTGTCCTGGACACAGGGGAGGTACTTCAGTTTGTCTGTCGTATTGCCACTTAATAGTGCCATCCATTTGCAAAGGAGCGCTAGGATTGATCTTTTTACATTTCCTGCTGGTTTTGTGCCCTGAGCTCTACCACATGGCAGGAAGCTTGGGAGAAAACTCAGACCCGGAGGATTTGGAGGTAGCATCACATACACCCATCCTCCTTTGCGCTCCAGGCAGCCAGGCTCTTTGCTCACATCACGCTTAAAAAGAAACAGTAGCTCTAATGGGGGGAAAATCAACAAAACCCAGTGACATCCCCAGATGTCCACCCTCCTTTCAGTGACTGACAAATGCGCAGCAGATGGTGCAAGTGCTCCCGGATGTATTTGCAGATCAATGTAAAAGTAAGTAAATAAATAACCATCAGCAAATGCGAGCCACCTACCTTACTGCTGGTGCCTTGGTGGCACTAATGAGACTGACCCGACCAGAAACATGGAGGAAGAAAAAAATTTGCTTGAAGTTACCCGTGCTAATACATGGAAGGGAAATGGCAGATTCCCTGTTGTGCATCTCTTACAAGCTCAAGCCCCTTTTATTCCTAAGGAGAAATTCAGAGGCAGTTAAGTGTGTTAGTATTACTGTTATCTCCTCCTCTGTAAGTGCAGTGGTCCTACGTCAGTTTAAGGTGGGGTCTGATTTTTTTCCACCCTCCATATATATGGAAATGTTGAGCAATGTGGGGTCTCACCCCATGGAGCTGACCTGTGGAAGTCACTGTTTGTTTTCTCTGCACCAAGTTCTTCTGGTTTTTCTAAAGATGGAAGAAGAAGGAGAAAATATGTTTCCCTTTTTATTTCATCATACAGCAGCAGCAGCAGTTTTGCTGAAGTGCTGGTGTCCCCAAGGTGGCTGCCTGGGTGAGGGACCCAACCGCTCTCGTCACTTCTCACTAGGCTTTGCTAAAGAAAAGAGGGAGTGCTGAATTATCAAAGCAAAGAGTTTTACAGGTTTCATGGTTTAGAGAAGGTTTGTTATCCCCTAGGGCTAATCAAACAGGAAAAAAAAAAAAAAATCAGTAAAACATTTTCCAGTGGTATTATTTTAACAACCATAATTATGACATGCTCTGTAAACGAATGTGGGCACTGCACGTCCGCCACTAAAAGACCTCGTAGTCTAAATAAAAGTGTTCTCCTTGAAACTTATAGATGGGCAGAAATAACCCCGGTATTCTCCAGTTTGCCTTAAAAGCAAAGTCTCACTCACTTGCCCCTCTTTTTCCCTGCTTGGGTTTTGGTGCTGAATTTAATCATGTCTCCTCGCGCAAACTCGTACTTGTGAGTAATGAACTTATTACTTGTGAGATGGCTCACATCTGTGAAACACTTCAGTAAAGGCTGTTAGAAATGTCATTCTCCGGAAAAATTTGGGTTAAAATTTTTGCCCAGTGAAGTCAATGACAGCAACCTACTAAGACAAAAAAAGTGTGTCTAGATGTGGGAATGCTTTGAAGTCCCATAGCTACCGGATAACCAGCAGGAGCATTTTGGAAACAGTCTTCCCCAATCAGCATTTATTAATTCAGCCATTTCTTCCATTTAGAAATATTTCTGTAGCTAGGTTAAACTGGAACATTGTAGCTTTCCCAGTTTCTCTGAATTTGAAACTGTTCCCCTGATTCCCAAGTGCCCATGCAAGAAAAGATTACTGGACGATCTAATTTTAACATCTATATTTTAGTATCGATGTATTGATAAATTCAGACTACTATTGTAGCACTAGCCAAATATTTGCTTGTGCTGAGAACCTTCCAGAGCTGCTTTCAGACTTCACCTAGGAGGTTTCCAGAGCTGGAGAAACCATTACTGCATGTAGGAGTTTGATTCATTATCCTCACTCTTAAAAATCAGCATCATTTGTCTGTTTTAAAATTGTTTGCCTTTAAATTCCAAGTCTTGTCTAGTTCTTAATAACACCAACACAATAAATTCTATATAGTTACAAAAATATTGATTTTCAACATGTTTTGAAGTAATGGATGCTCTTAAGAATACAGCCACGCAGAAATGAACAGCTCTTGAGGCAAATTGACTCAGTGGAGTTTTTACACTCAACTTCAATGGGTCCAGGATTATCCTCTTCTGCTCACAGGCGTTAGGAGATTAAACCTTTGTTGAGTGGTTATGATCCTTCCTCTGATTAATATATTGGTTGGAAAACTCACTTTTTAGGAGGTTTATTGCACATATTATATTTTGTATTGCATGGAATAAGGATTTAGACCCGGGCTGCAGACCTGAAATCGAAACAGAATCCAAGTGACGGAGTCAGGCGGTACTAAACCTGGGAGCCTGACATGGGGGCAACAATATTCAAAGGCAAAAAGAGAGGGCAGTCGCCAAGCACTAAATCCAATTGTAGGATCAGTGACTGGAAGGTTCAAATGCCTTATTTTTTCCTTGTGTGGACTTTTTTCCTTATGCTCTCTCTGAAGCCACTTGCATCAACAACTGGACAATGCTTATTAAATGAAGGCTTCTCTTCTTGCAGTTCTTTGGTTTCAAAGTTTGAAGCACAGCGTACCCTTTACCACAGAATATTTCTATTTGCCTTCCTGCTAACTACAGTCTGTAGCGCGCTCTTGCATGCACCGGGGCTTTGGGTTTTTTTTGTGTGTCTGTGTTGGCAGTCGTTATCTCTTGCATGTGTTTCAGCTGGGAAAACCGAAATGGATACGTCCAGCAAAACTGGAGAAATGACCCTGCTTTTGGAAGAAGGAAATCATAATTTTTAATTTTGACTTTGCCACTAATTGCCACTCTGTGGCCATATGTATCCAAAGGCATAATTGCAACTCAAGAAATTATACCCAAAGTATTTAGCTCGGGCAGAAATGTTTACTTGAGGTCCTGGTTGGAATTTGCAGCTTCTCTGGCACAGTGCCCTGTTCCTGGGAGCAGCCCTTTACGTTACAGCTGTAGCCTTTGCGATCCTGGGTCACCAAACTTGTTGCTCTATTTCAGTTTCTCCATTTGCCAAATGAGAATATTGGCACTTTCATTATTGAGGTAGAACAGAGTTAAAGATTCAAGTGATACAGTGCTCTGAATTTATAAAGTGCCAAAACGTCCCAAACATCGTTATTAGAAGAAGTCTGCATTTGTAAAAAATCCCCAATTCTTACAAAGATTAAATCAATTTCCTGTAAATGATGCTTATTGTATAAAGCCACAGAAGGGCTCCTGTGAAAATTTGGATAGTGTTAAAACCCCTCTACTGGTTCAGGATGAATTATTTTCAAAAAGAGAAATTGATATGAGCTTTATGATATATCTATATATCCAGCTATCTGGATGTAATTTTCATTCTATAATTCCTGTTTTATTTTTCTTTTGCCTTCCAATAAAAATCAGAATCTGTCACAGTTTCTCTTATCAACAGTATTGATGTTATATCTCTTATAGAGCACACGTCAGATTTAAAGAAGTTTCTCTGTGTCCAGACATGAAGATGTCCCTGACTGAATATCTAGATCATGTGCAGAACAGCAAATGGTACTGAACAGGGAAAAAAAGTGAGTTTTAGGGAAAAGAGCGATGTGCCTACAGCACACAGCAGCCAGGGTGAGTTATTTTGTCCTGAGCTCCTGGAAACCCAATCTAGACCGCAACAGGTAGTTCAAAGCCAGCTCAAATATTTTTATACAGTAATGGAGTAAACATGTCACCCATTACCGATCCTGTGCACAAAAAAATAGCTCCAGATGTACTTCAGAAGTCCTGACATCTTTTGTACAAAATCCTACTCACTTGGCCTGTGTATAATAAAGTAGGATTTGGTTTTCAATACTGTTCTTAAAATGTAAGAAAGCAAACAAATACAATGGCATATCCAAATAAGTCTGCCATTGCCAACGTTAAACACATAGTGAAAAGGAAACTCATATTTTTCGGTGTAGTTTGAAAGTAGCAGCTTTGAAAGACAGCTGCTTCTGTGCACCTTTAAAGTTATTTAGCTCTTCCTTAGCTGTGTGTTCTAACGATTTGTTCGGTTTGAAAAACATGCAGCAAGGGAGTATATTTGTAGTTCTATGGTAAACAGCGTGTGCTTACCCACAGGAATAGGGGCAAATCCTTGCATTGGTGCTGGAGGAGGCTTGCACTCAAAAGACCTGTGAAAATTCTTGGTTTAAGACACGTTAACACCGCTGCTAACAGCAACAGAAATCAGACCTTCTGGCTTTTAACTTGGAGAAAGGAAAAAAATAAAGAAGGTGAGAAAGACTTAAAGATATTGAATAATTGGTAAAGTCAAATTAGATCTTAAATGCATCAGGTCTTCTGCCTATAAATGCAATGGACCATTTTTTCCTCTCATTTGCATCATTACCATGCCAGCTGAAATAAATGATGTTCCCCTTTTTAGTCTATGACATTGCAGTGATGCCATTTCACACATCTAAGTGGGAGCAGATTTTGCTTGAATAAGCCTATTAAAAAAATTCCTTGTTTTTGTTGTACCAGCGTATGCCGCGTGTGACAGCACAGCAGGTGGCCGTAGCGAGGTGAACCCTAATTAATTCAAATCAAAAAGTGAGAGGCCCAGATAACAAGCTCCACAATTAGCAAATTACATCAAGTGTATGCAAGTATCTATCAGCAAGTAGCTGCCTGGCCACCGGTGTCCTGGTGGTAAATCCAGCCAATGTCTTATTCATGACCACAGCGAGCGCTTCTCCGAGCGGTAAACCAAGGGGAGCTGCCCGGGTGACGTCCCATTGCTCCTACCACCATCACCAGCCTTTCTGTCACAGAGGGGCTGGGTGCCAACGGTGGGGGACGAAGAGCCTGGGCTTTGACCCTGGGCTGCACCCAGCGGTGGTCCGGGGAGCTGTTGGGACCACCCGTTTTATTAGGAAATAAAATAACGGACAATAATAGGAAATACAATAGGTGGTCTTCTTAATTCCTTGTTCTTAGAGAGCCCTGAGCTGGAGAATGCATTTATGAATAGCGCAGCCTTACACCTACTTTTAAAAGCCGTGCTGCGAGTATTTCACTGTGCTTTTCAAAGTAGCTATAAAACATAGGAAGGGCTTAGGGGGAAAAAGATTCTGCTCCCACCGTAAATCAAAAGTGAGCAGACAAAGGTCAAAATACCAAAAGCCACAAGAACATTAACACTTAGGATATAAAGATTTCCTAAGAAACTAATGCTTGCTCTTTCCCCAGATAAAGCAGACACCTTATCTTTGGGAGTTTACAAAATGGAGCCAAGCTATACAAGTAACCACTTAACTAAACCAAGGCCTGGATCTTTTAGCAGTCTGCAGTCATTAAAGCTCTCGGAAAGTCTCCCAGGAGCCAATATGCTTGCTTAAGTATATGCTGTAAAAGGTCCCTGAGATTTACAAGGAACTGCTCCATGCTAAGCTAGGCACCATCTGATAAACAAGCAATTTTAGCTTCAGGCTAAATGATGCTCTTTGAGGCTTTGATTTACAATGCTGCAGATGATATATTTGTAGTTCTAGGATAGGTTCTGCCGCGGACCTGCTGTGATTACTCATCCATGAACCAAGTTAGGGCTCAGATCTTCAACTAGGAGGTCAGAAAATTGTCAGTGGAGCAAGAAAGGTTTGATAAGGTTTATTTAGATGCTAACCACATTAAAAAAAAAAATTAAATTAAGCAAACAGGGGTAAACAATCCTTAAGCTTTCTAGGGACCAAGCCTGTTTTTCTTTTTTTTTTTTTTTTGGTAGCGTAATCTCAAATATATTTTGAGTGAAAAAGATATGAAAGTAAGTCCCAAATTGACTTTCTGGACTAATTTTACTTTCATTAGACTATCTTTTGAAAAGAGGAATGCACTTAGCTTAACATCTTAAAATAGAAAACACTAACTTAGAGTTTATGAAATGTCTCAGTCCTGTTACACCTCTCTCCGACATCTAAAAACCAGCTTGGAAATAAGCAACACAAGAGAAATCATATAAACTTCAGAAATTTAGATTAAAAACCCAGACAGCCTTAGGGGAAAGGAAGCAAGGAGGAAAGCAAGCAGAACCTAACATTTCAGGGATGTGCTGCTTTCGTAATTTTTTCACTGATCCAAGACCTGTGGGCCCAATCCTGCACCCTGCTGAGTGTCTCCTGAAAAGTGGCGAGTAGTCTCAACTGCTACTAAAAGCAGGGATTTTTCAGATGTCTCTCGAACTTTACTGTCAGGAATACTCAATACTCAGGGATTAAAAAAAAAATGTGATTTTAACCTTGCCACTACAAATATTCGGATTCGGTTATTTTTTTTTTCCTCCAGCAAAGAACTAGTTACACAGATCAAGCATGGTTAAAAGTAAATTAAACAAAAACGTTTTAGTTCAAGAAAAAAAAATATTAATGTCTTGCTTTTAAATAGAGCTTACGTGTTTTGAAATTTTGAAATTCTTTTCTGTAACACTAACAGTTGATCTTACCCAATTAATATGTCACTGGAAAAGCCTGGAAAATGTTTTTGATGTCACAAAATCTGTAGAGAAATCTTAATTGTATGCATAAATTTTTGCTTATTTTTCTAGGTGGTTTTCAAATTTAAAGCTTAGACTTTTGAAAACTGTGGATCTGAAAATTTTCAAAAATGCTTTGCTTTTAAGTCTAGTTTGCAAAAACACTTTTAAGTACACAATTTTGTTTCACTTTTAAACCAATCCATCCTTGGCTCCTTTAAATACTTAGTCCATGAAGCCCTCTGCGTCGGAAGTGTAGCGTGCCCTGAATTCCCACCACCTTGTCTTCTTGAAAAGTTTAACTGAATATATATTGAAGTTTATGAAATAATTATGATTTCATAATGCAAAGAAGGCATTTATCAAATGAGCATATGACTGAAAGCAAACAAAACCTGTTGTTTCAGACAGCCTCTGGGACTCAACAACTGCAGAAGGGGATGTTGCCAGCTGTACCGGTGCTTTCTTATTGGGGCAGAAATACATAATAAGGTGTTTTCCTTTTTAGCAAATACCATGGAAGGTGTGCATGTGGTGGCTGAGATACTCAGGTAATATAATCCTGTGTGTATTATATGACATCAATTAAATTCAGAGATGTGGCAATTATTTAAATAGCAGTGAAGGATTACATTCAGTGTCTGGAAGTTGTTAAGAACTGCAATTGCAGCCACAGTAGTAGCAATAACTAGACATAAGGCTCCAAAACCATGTTATAAACCACTATCTTTACCCATTTTCTGCAACTCACCTTTTTCAGATCCAGATTTAGAGCACAATGTTTTTGATGGAATCTCTTAGTGCGGTTAAATCCGGCCTGTGAACTGAAGAACCGATGTGTTTTTCTTGAATGCCAGCTGGAGGATGCCAACCGTCATCTAAGGCGGCAATCAATACCCTGACTTCTGTCCTGTTCACAATCCAGGTGCAAGTAATTAAGTCCTGTGTTTTGTGCAGATATTGCATGTGGTATAAAAGAAACTGTAGCGGGAGCCTGACAATGCAGGTGCCTCACAGGAGGATTCTGCTTCACAAAGCTCCCGGTTACAGTTTTAACAGCTTCGAGAAAATGACTTACAATTGAAACAACCCAGACACTGTGCATTGGCCGCCTTCCAGAGGGTGCACTTGTGTCATTCCAGCTGACATGAATGGGACTTACGGATTTGCAAATAAACAGTCTATACATATATATATATGTTAGATATAAAATGTATGTGAAATACGGTATCAAGGTTCAATTAGCAATGTAAAAGGTTGCTTAAAAGGAGCTTAACTTTTGAAGGACCCCATAAAAACAGTACTGGTGTTCTTTTTTTGGTTTCAAGGCTTTATATAAAATTAAGTATCCTTTCTTTAATGACAGCAATGCTATTAGAAAAATAAGCAACTTATAAAATATAGCTTATAGTGTCATAGTTTTTTATCTACCCCTTTATTGAGAGACTCGTGGGAAGGGGTTTTCTAAGAGTATAGTAAGATAGACATGAGTTTCTATGTTAAAAAGGTAAAACCAGTGAAGGCTCGCCAAGACGCACTGTCATGCAGAGCAGGCCGGGTACAAGCAGTTTAGCAGAGGCGGAGGTAGGCTTTGTCAGCAGCCTCACTGCCCGGCTGGGATGTTCAACGGCTTTAAAGCCAGGTCTGTCCCAGTCCCTCAGGTCAGGGGACCAGTGACGCCAGCAGGGAAGAGTCAAGCCAGGCTGACTGCGTCCACGCTGGGGCGGGTGCAGAAATGACGAGACGTTAGCACCTTAGCTATGAACACAACTGATGAGACATGTCCATTAGCGTCCTAGCTATGAGCACCCTCTATCTCAGCAGACAAGTGTGGGTGAGAGCAGGTCTCGCAGGTGAAGACTCAGACTGTTGTCTTCTGGTCAGAGGAGCTCAAAATGTCTCCTCCAAGTGATGAGGAGAGGTGGGAGCCCTCTGCTCCTTGCCTGTCCCCCTCCCACCATGAGCCTGCTGTCCTGCGGTTGGGTAGATGGTAGCTTGGGCTCCATTGCCCAGTGATAAATCTCAGGGTTCATTTGCTACCCAGTCTTCAGAAGCCTGCCTTATCCGCAGGCTGAATGGACACGGGACTACCAGAAATGTTTTTCTCCCTCTTTTATTCTGGACCCATTAAAGCTATCATTGGTACTTCCAGGCTGTTTATATTGGTTTTTCATCACTAAGAGCCTCTCCATCCAATGTCAGAGTATTGAACTGTCAAACCAAGAGGGTACAGTTTTCCCTCCGCTCTGTTCCTGGGGTTTTCTGACCCTTGGAGCTTGGTCTTTGAGATCCTCTGGCCTTGTTTCAGCTGTCAAGGTCAGATGAATGTGGAAACTGAATCCTCATGAATATCATTATGCCCCAGAATTTTCCCAAATTCTGCATGCTGGGACCTTTTCAGATCCTTTGCAAGGCTACTCATCTTGAAAAATAAAATAAATTGGTAAATCTCCATTCCAATTGCAGAAGATAGAATCTAGGCAGCTCACAAAAATGTGAAAATATGCAAAGTAAACAGATTGTTTCTGACAGTAACAACCCTGCGATTGCATAAAGCATCATCAAATTGCAACATGCACGTATTAAGCTTTGAGAACAACTAAATTCACAGTGACACATTCGCAGCTCTTGAATTCATTATCACACCTGCTCAGCTTGGAGATTTGCAGTATCGTACCTTGTTCTCAAAGGTGGCCTCTGAAGGAGCGCGGTATTATCCAGGTAATCTCATTTACGTTCAATTTTCTGAATTTCTCTTGTGAGCTGTACGGAGAATTGTAGCAAGGGCAGGGCAAAAGGGTGCCAAATAGAGGTAAATATAGGCAAACCCTTCGTTGGGTGCTGCCATCTGGAAAGATGCCCATAGCAAATCCATGAGTGCCGCTGAAAGGAGATTGCGAAGGGGCAATGTGCTGCAGCGCCATCGGATCTTTCTGTAACTCTGGCTGTAGGGAGCTCAGCTGAGCTGATCCGCACACAGGTTTCCCTCTGTGATTTACAGCACTGTAGCTCTATTATGTAGAAGTTCCTAGGAAAAAATCAAAACCAAACCTAAAAATCTAATTCGTCGGGCAAACGGTAATAACAAATCACCAGAAAACAAGCTTTTCAAAATGAAAGAAATAAATACTTCTGGACATCACAGCTGAGCTGTCAGCCCCCTAATAAACACACTTTCATCCAACTGCAAAGAAGTACATACTTCATGACAGTGCTACAATCATGACCCTGGACAGTGTGTTGGGGATTCTTTACGTCAACATGTTAATGGATACTCTTACAGACATTTTAATAGTCTAATATATTAACAGGCTGTACAATTTTAAAGTATTTTTAATTGCTGTGACTTCTGTTAATTCTACCAGATAGTCTGCTGAAGTATTTTTCCACTTATTCTAAGAAAATATATATGCGCAGACTTGTATTTGATGCTTGTCAGTAGATATCATCAGCATGCATGTAAATAATTTTTTTTATGGTTGTCTTTTCCAGAAGTAGTTATTGTTGTTATGGTTAGAATGTAAGAGTTCTCTTGTAATAGTATTTATTTAAGATCAGAATTAAGGTTACGCTATGATGCAATACGTTCTTCATAAAACAAATGTGTACTGGAGCAGCACACGATTTATTGCGCATTTATATCCATTTCCTCGATTTTCTGTAATTGGCAGTTGAAGATGAGACAGTTGATATATTTATTAAAAATACTTTAAGCTGTTAAAGGGCTTTCATTTTTCTTTGTTTTGGTTCACTCCGATGTGTTTGTTTACACATTTCATTTCCTTCTTTCTCACAGATGTGCTAAAGCACAGCTTTCCAATGAGAAAACTATTTCCTTTCATGAGAGTCTCCATGCTGTCGTAGTAGACGGCTGCAGTCTAGCCAGAGCCAATAACGGCTGGGAACTTACAGACATGTTTCTGCAGCGCAAGATCTTTCAAGGTCTTGGAGAAGCGGTTGGGCAGGGAGAAGTCACCCCAGCCACCTCTCGGAGGGGACGTTGGGGCACAGCGCTCTCTTGCAATGTGTGCGAGTGGCACGGCATCCGAAAGCAGTAATTTTCTGGTGGCAAAAAACCCCCCAGTCAGTAGCCAAACACTCCCTGCTGCTTTTTCCACTCTTTCACGTACTTAAGTGTATGGAAAGGAGCATATGAATTCAAAATCATGATGAATTAAAAAAAAAAAAAAAAAGAAAAAGGATTTGGAGGCTTTTCATCCTTATTCCAGAGAAGCGTGGTACAGTGCTACCAAGTTTCACATTTTCAGTGCAACTGTCTTGCCCAAAAAAAGTCTCTCTGCCAGCAGCAGGGATTTAAAACCCTGTTGTGTTGCGAAAGTATTTTTTTATAAAAGAATGGTTCAGGGAGGGTTGCCCTAACTCTGTCTCTTTACACAAAACAGAATGGTTGGAGAATCTTCGAGATAAGGACTTTGGGGTCAGAAAACTTTCCTGGGAGCAAGCTTTAACAAGATGAGCTATAAAGATATTTTATTTCTATTGTGGTCACAGGACAGTATGTCAAGAGAGCAAAATGTCCCCTTCACTATCCAGCCCGTGGCCGCTTACTACTCGGGTAACCATCATTATGAATTCAGTATCGTAACCCAGAGATAATTCAGCAATGAGGTAAGTGTTACTGTATTTAAAGACAGAATCTCACTGTTTAAAAGGAGAATTTCAAGAGAGCAGCAAACTCTTCCTGTTAGCTAAAGAAAAGTACATCACAGAGGAGAAGTTTCCAACCAGATGATTTTCGCTAATAACACAACAGTTTGTCCTGATATTTTTTCTTTGTTTTTTTTGGTTTTTTTTTTTTTTCACTGTCATAGCAAATCAAACCATTATCAATTTGTGGCAAAGACAGTTTTTCATACCTGCTTTCTGTTCAGAATGTTAGTCCTGGTTTTTCTCCTTCTTTTTTTTTTTCTATAAACCATGTATCTCCATTTTCAATCATAAAAGGACAGAAACAGTAGCCATACAGAAAATTTTCCCTTTAATTCCACACTATAAGAAAACATACCTGCTTCTACACCAGCCTGTGCCAGTTTCAAGATGCAAAATACATTTGGACCACGTTGTTAAGTAGGTCTGTATTTTGTATTTCATAGGGACAGTTTCACAGGGATGGTAGCGCTATGTCAGACGAGGTCCTGCCTAGTTGCAGCTGATTCTCACACACTAATGTTGATCGCCTCTTCTAACGATTAACAACAGGCAAATAAAAAGATCCAGATACATTTTAGTAAGTACCAAGGAGTATAACCAAATAGTTTGTTCTCCTGTGCCAATGTCTGTCAATAAATACATTTTAACACAAATGCGCCTGATATTTGTGTATTGAGATACATTTCCAGATAAACATGTAATAAGACTGTTCATATACCCACAGAAAAATGGGACTTGCATTTATTACACCATTTCTGTTCCTATTAGAATTCAAGAGGCTTTTTTTCATTGTATTCAGCGGCTCACAGGGTCTGCAGTGAATTGTTTTAGTCCTTGATTTAAATGATTATTGGCAATAATTGCATTTCTAAAGCAACAACACTTTAGTAAAAAGACAAAGACTTATTCAAAGAGGGTGCAACACAACATGGACTATATTTCAGGACTATTCCTTCTCACAGAAATGCTTCTTTAAGCTTTGGGCCAACACTGATCTCGTTACTACAGGTATGTTATAGGGTAACAAAGCTAAATTTGCCATTTAGCCCCCTTTAACATCATTTTAGAAGCAAACATACACCTGTACGCCTTCACGCAAGCTTTGTTATACTGAATGAGTTGCTCATCTCCACTGAATAGCAGTATGCGAGAAGAGAAGGTGGCTGGCACAGCTCCTAACGTGCTTGGGGGAGGCTGCGATGGCCCCAGCCACAAGCAGGGAGCTCATCAGCCCTGAGAGGGGCCATCGGAGGAGGTGCATTGGGTTACCCTCACCCAGAGCCATATAATGGCCAGGGAGGGGGCAGGGGGGCTGGTTTGCTCAGGCTTGGCTTGGTGTTGCTTTGAGTGCGATGGGGCTGTGTATCTCTGCAGGTTTCCAGGTATTTCATAGAATCATAGAATGTGTTGGGTTGGAAGGGACCTTTAAAGGCCATCTAGTCCAACCCCCCTGCAGTAAGCAGGGACATCTTCAACTAGATCAGGTTGCTCAGAGCCTCATCAAGCCTGGCCTTGAATGTCTCCAGGGTTGGGACCTCCACCACCTCTCAGGGCAACCTGTGCCAGTGTCTCACCACCCTCGTTGTAAAGAACTTCTTCCTAATGTCTAATCTAAACCCACCCTGCTCTAGTTTAAAACCATTGCCCCTCGGCCTATCGCTACATGCCCTTGCAAACAGCCCCTCCCCAGCTTTCCCGTAGGCCCCTTCAGGTACTGGGAGGTCGCTCTAAGGTCTCCCCAGAGCCTTCTCTTCTCCAGGCTGAACAACCCCAACTCTCTCAGCATGTCCTCATAGGAGAGGTGCTCCAGCCCTCCGATCATCTTCGTGGCCCTCCTCTGGACCCGCTCCAAGAGGTCCATGTCCTTCCTGTGCTGAGGGCTCCAGAGCTGGACACAGTACTCCAGGTGGGGTCTCATGAGAGCAGAGTAGAGGGGGAGAATCACCTCTCTGGATCTGCTGGCCACGGTTCTTTTGATGCAGCCCAGGATGCAATTGGCCTTCTGGGCTGCAAGCGCACATTGTTGGCTCATGTCCAGCTTTTCCTCATTTTACATGTTCCAAAATTTGCCCATTTTAAGTGTTCCAATCTGATTCTTTGTTTACAAGTTTGCTATGGTCATGGCCATGAGGGGTGCTTTGCTAAAGATTTTTCTTTTTGTTTAGTATGGGTATTGTGTTTTAGACCCTGTAGGACTTGAGATGCTATGTCTCTTCTGGAGCTGCTGTAAGGAGAGTAGGTATCTGCGCTCCTTCCCTCAGGACACGTCTTGCTTTGTCTTCTATCTTGACCACCTTGTAACTGTTGCTTTGTAGTGTGGTTTTTCACAGTGGTTGGGTAGGTACCGAGTGCAGCATCGCTGGGGATTAGCATAATCCAGCTATCCTCCGTGAGTGAAAAACTCACAGAATCAAGTTTCTGTTTTGCTCTGGGCAACCTTACCATGACTCTGGTACTCTCATCGTAGAGATGAGACCAGCTCTCAAAGAACTAGTTTAATGCAAAGAAATTAGGATAAGGTTTGACTGACGAAGCTCAGTAAAGAAACCTCAGTGCACCTGTGTGAAATAAGACTATCCCTGAGGAAACAAACACAGCTGTTCTAAATGTGGTCATTATAAAAGAAGTCCCACCTGTTTTCTTACCCCTTTAAGCTCACTGGCTTTTTTAGGTCCAATTCTAATTTACCCAGGGCTGAAACTCCCTGTCTGTAGCTGTGTCTGTGTTGAATTATCTGCTAGCTCAGTATCTGTGTGCTGATGCAGCCGTGCCCTACGCTGTGGAGAAGGGAAGTTGCCGTTTGTGTGGATGAAGCTCTAGGTGGTTTTGAGCAGGAAGTAAAGTCTGCTGGTGGCCATGGTTGCTTTCTCAGTCTTTGACTCGAGTTCACGCTGAATTACCTATGTCAGTAACTGGCTGCCAGTTGTTATGATGGAGAGAAGTCCCTGCATAGGTGAGGTCTAAGCCTTGTATTTCAAAGAAGGCAGTTCCTCTCACGTGGAGAGTGAAAGGGCTGTGTGTCTTTTCTTCCTCCTGCTATTCCATGCTGCTGTTACTTTGAATATTTAATTTTTTTTTTTTTTAATAGCCAGCAGACTGAGTCATGAAGAAGCAAATGAGAAGAGCCTCTATTGGGTAACAAAATTCACGTCTGGTTACCAGGATAAACAAATGTGGTGAGTAACATACTCTGAATTCTTCTACTTTGTATTTACTTAGACTTTCTGCAGTAAAGTATACAAAAATAAGTCAAATATATCTGCCAGTCGTGAATGCGTAATTAAAAATATACTTTCTCAAGGGAACTCTTCTGATGTTTATTATTCAGTGGCTATAAATGTTTACGTTCATGTTCTTTTAAAAAACAAAAGCAAAGTTAAAATTGTAGTCCTGCAAAGACATTTGATTTCACTAAAAACACTATTTCACTAAAAACAAATTGGCCCTTTCAAATGGGAAAAAACTTAAAGAAAATGGAGAAGGTAGCAGAGGGGAAAATATGCAGGCAATAAAAAGCTAGGTAGGAAAAGAAAATGAACTGAATGGGAAGGGAGAAGGAAATGAACAGAAACAGCCATGAAAAGGACATCCGTAGGGTAACGGCAGGAAGTCAAAACTTTAAAGAACAGAGCAAAAAGTAGGAAAGAAGTAAGATAGAAGAGTTGTGGCTGCTTTTCTCCTACTCCTGTCCAGGCACAGGGGCTCTGCAGGGCCAGGGGAGCAGTCTGGTGTAGTGGCAGCAACTGTCAACACAGACCTCCTTCACCCTACCCCTGGCTCCTTCCTTCTTCTGTGGCTCATAACTCAGAGAGAGTGAATAAAAGTCAAAAAGAAAATGAAAGCCAGAGGTGTCTTAACTATTGCTATAAACAAACACTGTATTACGACATGTTTGCACAGGTCTGGATTTTTCCCATAGAAAACTCAGATGGCAGAAATGAAAAGCTGCGGCTTGGTTCTGCTCCCCATGAGTTGGGTTTTGGAAGGGCTTTCTGACCCCTCTCTGCACTGCCTGGCTGATGGGAATGGGTTCTGCTCAGAGGTGTGTTTTGTTGGTTTTTTTTTTTTTTGTACTGAAGAGAGAATTGTCCAAGGGATATCTTATGCAAAAACTTAAAAACTTTCTTCTTGCTGATTAATGTACGTTAGAGTGGAGATGGGGAACGAAAAAAAGGCAATATTTATAGAACACCTGGGGAAACTAGATTAATTTCTACTGGAAATAATGGACGCTGTGCAAGGCTGACTGCAACCTTATATTGTGGCCTTTGTTCTTACGTTACAACTTCGATATGTTTATTTGTCAGAAATGTAAGATTATTTGCTTATAGAAAAGATATATATATTTTTTTTTAAGTGCTATTGGAAACCAAGTTAAATACAAGGCTCCTCATTTGAAATGAGAAAATGCCTAGTACTGCTTTGGAGTGCTCTCTTTCGTTTTTCTTAAGGGGAAGAGAATTTAATTGTTGTTTTTAGAACACTTTGTTAGCTTTTTTTAAGAGTTTGACTATTCTGGCAGTGCTCAGGAAGGCAGATTGTACTCTTTGAAAAAGTGAGAGAAGTATATGCCTTTTATTGGCTCTTATTAATAATTAGTATACACTGATTGTCCAGCATGAATTCAGTAGAGGAGATAATATTATCTTATAATGTTATAAATTCTGTTAATGTTGCTTTTTGGTTTTCTTGTATTTGCTCTAGTGAATAATCTCAGAAGAGGCTTAAATAACGCGAATAAATGGGTTTGAGTTTCAGACTCTGTACTGGGGGAGGCACAAGAATCAGGATCAAGTCGTCAGCGTGTACCTGAGTGATGTGCGGCTTTTAAATGGAAGAGGATCCTGTTCTTTGTCATTCTTGAAAAGGTTTATCAGCTCTGTGCTCCTTTCTCATTGGTTCTACCCTGGCAAAGAGCAGGGAAGTTTTGGCATCAGTTACAAAACATCAAAATTGACCTGTGAATTCCCATTTCCAGCAGATTATCTACCAAATTCTGGTGAATTTAGGGTGATGTTGCTGAAAGCCCTTTAGATGTTTATGCAAATATATTTTTTACATCCAAAGTTAATATGCAAGGTGGAGAAATTGTAGAAATGTAGGGAACCACATGCATCTTTCACAGGTGAGGGGGAGGGTGTCGTGGGGTGGCTGGAGCTCTGCAGTGAAGGGGCTCAAGCTGGACACCTGGGTGCCTGGAGTCTCACAGCTGGGTACCAGGTTGTACAGTCAGGATGTAACAGAAGTTATTACACCCTCAGCTTGGGTCCTACTGGAAACTGTGAGTCATTCCTGTAGCTAATTTTCATATGGTTGGTGTTAAGAATAATAATTGCTCACAGTGAGCTGAGGTTGGTGCTCCAAAACATTTGCAACTTCAAGTACCTGGGACTGCAGATATCCCCTGGAGGGTATTAATCAAATAAAGGAGGGATTCCTTTTCAGGTATTTGATGTGAAACTGTATTAATTTAAAGAAGCCAGTAGAATTTTAGGTTTTACCAAGTACTGAAGCACTAGTAGACATTAACTTCTACTTTGTAGTTGAACATCCAGAGAAATACTGAAAGCATGTAGTGGAAATCACTGTGTTTAGCTTTTAGGTGATGGCTGAAACTTTTCTGTCAGAGTGGAAGAGCCCTGGAGATTAATGATGCATGACTTAAGTAAAGATTTAAATAGTCAATTTTCTTAGCAGTGTTGTGTGGAATTATTTTTCAGTTTTAGATAGACGTGTGTTAAGCAGCTGCAGGCCAGTCATGTGCTATGATTTGACATATTTTAGTGTGTTGTAATGCAATATATAATCAGTCATATTTCAGATTAATGGCTTGATTAAATTAGGAAAAATGTGTATCCATTGCACTTTAAACTGTTTTAAAATAGCAGTGTGCAGTAATGAACCAAGCTAGTCTCTTATATTACCTGCCTTATTAGAGTAATAATGTACAGATTTTGTTTTGCAGTATGATTACAAACACTTCTTGACATGTAAATTCACTCATGTTCTGCAAGCTTCTATTGATTTTTACAAAAGAGAATTGGCTTATTTGACCTACCTTTTGATTTTTTTTCTTTCACCAAGAAAATAAATATAATAAAGTAATTCTTTCCTGCTATCCTCTTCTTCACTAAGCTCTTCTGAGAACAGCCAGAAAATGTCTTCCCTTCAATTATTTCAGACTTGCTTGCATTAAATCCTTTCAAAGGGACCCATGTAAATGTGCTACTTTAATAAGGATGTCTCCCTGTGATATAAGCTAAATAAAATTTTACATTTAAGGTGAGTAAGAACCAGTTATGGAGAAAATTGTTCAATATAGGTTCCATCCTAATTTCTTTTTCCATGCAAAACCCGCTCCAGCTCTAAAGTAGGATAGGAGTTTGATGATACAGTATGCATAATTCATGCTTTTGGCCTTCTGTCTGCCCTTCTTTTTCTGGAATCCTGCATATTTAGATTAGGGAAAATTATTCTTGCCTCCTATCAATACAGTTTGTTTTGAAGCAATATAATGCAACATATAACATAGGCTACTTGGGGCAAAGTACTATTCTTGGTTCTGCATGACGGATCCTGACTTCAGCAGTATCCCCAAGTTCTGTACACTTAGGAAGATTAGAATAACGGGGCTTTGTGAACAGAATTTCTCTCTGATAGCATAGTAATTAATCTCATTTTTAATCGAGGTTTAGATAACTTTTAACATAGCTGTTCTAGAAGTTTTGACAGCTGAAAGTTTTGATTAAAGTTGAATTTAGTTGTTGCTTGTTACTGATTAAAAATAATCTGCTGGCTCTATGGCTCAGATAGCATTTCCATGGCCAAAAGCCATTTTCTGCTGCTGAGCAGGAGCCTTGTTCGCACTGATACAGGCGTGCTTCGTCTGGAGGATCAGGCTGAGGTTACTGTGCTGTAATGTGCCCCAAGGAAGGGGCGCATCAAGAAGATCATGGCTGGCAGGTGGAGGGAGGTCATCCTCCCCCTCTGCTCTGCCCTGGTGAGGCTGTATCTGGAGCGCTGTGTCCAGTTCTAGGCTCCCCGGTTCCAGAAGGACAGGGAACTGCTGGAGAGGGGACAGCAAAGGGCCACCGAGATGATGAGGGGACCAGAGCACCTCCCTTATGAAGAAAGGCTGAGGGATTTGGGTCTTTTTAGTCTGGAAAAAAGATGACTGAGGGGGATCTTGTCAACGCTTATACATACTGAAAGGGTGGGTGTCAGGAGGATGGGGACAGGCTCTTTTCAGTGGTGCCCAGTGACAGGACAAGAGGTAACGGGCACAAACTTGAACAGAGGGAGTTCCAACTAAACATGAGGAGGAACTTCTTTCCTTTGAGGGTGGCAGAGCCCTGGCACAGGCTGCCCAGAGAGGTGGTGGAGTCTCTGTCTCTGGAGACATTCAAACCCCGCCTGGACATGTTCCTGTGCAACCTGCTCTGGGTGACCCTGCTTTGGCAGGGGGTTGGACTAGGTGATCTCCAGAGGTCCCTTCCAGCCCCTGCCATTCTGTGATTCTGTGAAGGAAGGAGGCAGTCTCCCACCTCTGGCAGCCATTTGGCTGCCCTTAATTAAGGGCCCTGACAGCTGGGGAGAGTGAGGCAACTGGAGCCTCTCTCTGCAAAACATGTTTTTTCTCCCACAAAGTGCATTGGTCTCATTTGGGGAGTTCACCTCTGTATCAATCCAGGTATGATCTAGTGATGACTATCCAGGAAGAAAGGGATGCCTTGCACCACTCTGGCAACGTTAAGCAGTATTTCAGTTTTAATTCAGTGGCAGCTATGAAAGTACCGGAGAATAGACTGCATGGTGTTATCAGTTGCTGTTTTGATACTCATTGCACATGGTCTGATGCAGAGTCCATTGCACGTGGTTTGAGTCCTTCTATCCTCTGTGGTGCTGTATATTACCATTACTGTAAAATCTTCCTAAGTGTATTTTTGAGATTTCCCCACAAAGTATCATTTTCATAATCCTTCAAGACAGTAGTTTAGACCAACATGCCTCTGAGCTATTGAAAGTTGAGCAGGTCAAATATGATTTGCCAAATAAAAAGTGACAAAACTTGTCATTACCAAAAGCTTGCAAAATAGTATGCTTGCCCTTCATAGTCTTTCAGTGATCTGGAGTCATAGTGAGCAGAGAAACCTCTTTATGGGTTGAACATTAAGCGACAGATATTACTGTCCAATTCAAGTGTGGTCATGTGAGATGCTGCCATACTAAAGAAAAGTAGTTGGACTTGAATTTTACTGAAAATAAGTGTTTACTGTTAAAATACTTTTATGGTTCTGACATCAAAGGGGTATGATTGCTTCAATAATAGAAGACTGTAAAGGAGACCAAGGTAAACAACGGACTCTTGGTTTTGGGAATTTAAATGCTGACCTTCATTTTACATTCAACTGGTAATAATATTTGAATTTTCTGGCAAATTTAAAAGCTGAACTTTTTGGAAAAAATTACTATTATAGTTTCAGTTTGTAATAAGATTTTAGAAGCAAACTATTCCAAATTATTCACAAAGGGAAACAGTTCATAAAAAGTCAACAAACTTCCTTATTTCAGTTACTTAACAGCCTTTTTCCGGTGTAATTTTATGATATGACAATGAATTAACTGAGTGCTTTGATTAGCCTTGTTGTCTTTTTTTAGTTGGAAAGAATTTTGCAGAACCCCCAGATTGATCCCATTATAGCTTTGAAAGGGCATAGTCGAGTAGAATTCCTATGTAATATTTCCAATCTGGAATTTGACCATAAAAATAAAGTCGTCCCAGTCAAGAAATGAAAAAATTAATTTATTTCAGTTTCTTTAAGTTGGTCTTTTGAGTCTTTCAGGTGTTTTTTGGGTCAGTATTTTCACCCTTCAACAAAACGATAAAGTTCTAAGTTTAGAATAACAGCAACAACGATGTTAAATTTATCATGAAACTTTTCCTCTGAAGCTTTAGGAAAAGCACCATGCTACTCGTGCAATTGAATGCTTGAAGCCCTGCTTTGGAGGGAATAATTCAGATTCTTCCCATTGTTTAGAGTGGGGTGGGAGCTGCTGGCTGTGCTGCCTGACTGCGGCGTCTGCGTAAGGCACTGGGGGCTGAGCTTCACAGCTGGGAACGAGCTTGTGTGCAGATGCACCTGCAAGGTGGGAGAAGGCATTCTCCAAATGCTTTTCCAAATGTTTCATAGTTTTCCCCCCGTTTATGCTTATAGAAAGAAAAATTAAAATCAAGGAGTATTCCTGCACTTGTAAAATAAAGCTTTCTTCCTACGTATGCCCAGATACTATAGCTGCTATGAGTTTTGGGTGCTGGAAAATGGCTGTGGAGAGACTTTCTACTCCTAAACGTGGAATTTCCCTTCATATCTCTAAAAATATTTACTGAAAGACAAAAATTGGTCCCCGATGGTTAATTCACTGTCACAGATAGTACAAGCCCTTCCTTCCCAAACAGCTTTTATTTACCCATACTACTACTCGGAAAGAACAAGACTGTGGATGCCACTTACCCCAGAGGTCCCACTGCTTTGGTGTAGATCCAAAGTCTAAGAACTTGTATCAGAAATTCCTATATGTGAGTGCTGTTGGCTGTTTTTTCTGCAGTCACTTAACTGTCCCAGAAAGTGCAATAATTGTGTAGCTCTGGAAATGCATCATCTGTTTTGATGCGTTATGCGTTGCAGCTCTTTATTTTCAGCTGCAAGGTTCCAAATTCCCGGTGTTACGCTCTGCTGTGTAACCGTTCCCTGTTGATGTCAGGATTGCTTTTGTAGCAACTCTTTTTCTCTCTTGACCCATGCTTGCTTTTGACAACACCCCCCCTACTTGACTCTGTGCCATCTTGCAACTGCCTTACAGTAATGATGACCTCTACCCAGTCCTTCCAGGCGCTGTGCCCAGTGTCTGTGTATAAGGCTTGGTTCCTGGATGGATCGCTGCTTCCAGGAGAGGGTTTGTGGCCGTGGACTTGTCACCGACTCTGAATTCCATGAACTGGATGGCGTCTCTCCCACCCACGTGCCCAAAAAGTCAAGCCCTGTTTTCTTGCACCTAGTGTGTTTTTTTTTCTAATGAATGCTTTTTCTCTCTGTGATAGCAACCTAATAGGCAGGGAGCAACTTAGTATATAAAACATACTGTTTATACAGCTCTTCTCAAAGATGCTGCCTTCATCATAGGTGTCAGCAGTAAATATAGCCAGAGTGACACTGAGAAGAGGCAGAATGTGATTAAGTCATGGCAACTATACACTGCAAAGCTTCTAATAAGCGTAATTCCTGGCTGCCATCATAGTGTGAATGTTAAAACCTAGATTTTTTTTTTTTTTACATGAATTTGCGTTTTCAAAAATACCTTCGTGATTATTTCAGTCTTTCACCTCCAGCATTATACCTCTAATCAGAAAACAAAATAAGCACATGAGGTGAAGTTTAAAAAGGGGAAAAGAAATGTTTGGTTTTGTGTGGGAGCAATCGGAGGCTGTGTAAATGGAATAAGGATTTGCTTTGTCAAACAAAGATGAGTGTATGGGAGAAGCTTGGTCTTTGCAGCAGGAGGGGGACGGGGGAGAGGGCTGGGGCAGTGTATATGTGTGCAGGTGTGCCTCTGCCAGGCAAGTTACGTTTATGATTACCTTTAACAGTCGCAAACCACGCATTTGAACGCCACAGCAATGCAAAAAGAAGGCATCAACAATATTCTGTCAAATAAATCAAACCAAAACAAATATATCTTTAAGAAATAAAATAATGCTAGAAGGGACAATTCCTTGCTCTATAGCAGCTTGACATTTTAATATACCACTTACCAGTGACACTGGGATCTGCCTTCAGTGGCTGGTAAGCGTCTGATGTGTCAGACTTTAGAGGTTTACCAGATTGTGAAAGTAGTTGTGCCAGTGGCGCTGGGGTGCTTAGTACGAACTCTTCCATCTGAAACAGTTCATATAACTTTGAAATAATTTTGTACTTCATTTGAAAATCTGCTTGTAACTCTTTCAGCTCTTGCTGGTGTCGTAAAGGTGCCACAGGATAACATTGTTCATATCTGTAGAATTTCCATTTAAACCTGTTTGAAAATGTTACTTGACTATAGCTTTGTGTTCACTCTGACTTTGGACAGTCCTGCCCTATGCCTCGTACCACTGTTATGTGACTGTTTTCATTGAAAATTCAGGAGAACCCATTCATAACGTTTCAGGATGACTTTCGCTAGAGGTGCTAGACTTGTGGTGGGGCGTCAGTTTTTTCAGGACTAGCACTATTCCTCTAACTGTAGAATTGAGCTAGAAAGTGCCCAGCACAATGCAAGCAATGCAAACCATACTTTTTATAAATGTCTCTAAGCAGTTTGAATGGTCAAAATCAGATAGATGGCTGAAGAAGCTTAATGTCCCAATGCTTCCTGAATCTTTTGCAATATCTCTCATCTTCATTTCCCTTTGTTTTTCTGCTCTCCCCCCCTACTTCTCTCAAGTTGTTCTTGTTTTCTTGGTGGTGTTCCTGAAGCTGCTGTTCCCTGCAGTGGTGTCGGGCTCTGCACCTTGGTCTGGTACCTTCCCTCAGTCTCTCCCAGCTTGCAGGACCGTGGCTCGTCCCTCAGCAAGCTTCAATTTTACTACTTTCTTTAATACTACATTCATAACTTCTCAGTCCCAAAGCTGGGACTGAAACTGAATCCTGTGTATTGTTGCTTTAATGATTAAAAAAGTTTCAAATAAGTGTGTCTGAGACACAGTCAAAGTGTGTCTGTGAGCCTCACTGAGCTTCATATGCAGGATGCACAGCATCTACGAGTGATTATTACTGAACCAAACATAACTGGGTTTGAGAATCAGAAACGGGTGTATCTGCCCACTTAGGATCTTTGAGTACATATTTTGCCTGGATCTCACCGCACTGGCTGCCTAGGGAGGTTTTTCAAAAGCCTTTCTCCCTTCCTCCCCTGCGCATGCTCCTGGGCCACCTCTATCCTTCCATGCCTCCTGTTGGGGGGAAGTTGTCATCCTTCCAGCTACCTGGCTTGGACTGTGTGTGAGACAGCAGCTGGACACTTTCTAAGCACGCATCTTGCATTAAGGGGTGGGTTGTCCATCAGAGACCAGTTTTCTGGGTCCCAGTTAGAGATTTTTGCACTGGATCCCTTATGTGCTCACCATGATGTGGGACTAAGGGTGGTGTCCTACCTTGGGTGGGGGGAGGAGCATAGCATCCAGGTTTTGGAGGTGCTGTAGACAGAGTGAGCAGAAACCTGGGCTCTCCTGGAGTTAGTCTGGGTTATAAACTGTACTCAACTGGTGGACTTTGTTGATGATTCTGTATAGACTCTGTTGTGCAGCTTGCAAGGGTTTTTATTTCTCTTCAGTATTTTATTCTGTGCTTCTTGAGTTCAGCAGCATGTCTCTTTACATAGAAATCACTGTCATAATTTATGACATGTGCTTGCTGAATTTAGTACTTTGTAAAGGCAATAATCCTAAGTATGAATAAAAATTCAGCGCTCCAGGCAGTAATAGAAGCAATTCTTATATTCCTAATATACTGTAGCATTTTTAAAGGTTAAAAAAAATTTTGTTTTCAGTTTGCCTCTAAATGGCTTCTGAATGATAGTCTTCTTCAGCTGATTGCTTCTTTGACATCTAAATGACATCCTGTGTTGCACATTCATAATTTAAGATATGGAATGTGTTGCAAAGAAGAGAATGGAAATTGGGTTTGGAGTTAAATATATAGCTCTTAAGACAAAATTAGCACGGAATAATGCATACATTCCTAGTCTTTATATTTACTTAGTACGTACACAGGCTAGGAATGAATATATTATATCATGATGTATATGTTCTCATAGATAAAATGCAAACCATAAATATTTGTCAGTCATTTCATATGGAGAGTGCCTATTCCAAGTCAGTGGGAATGTTGTATGAAAAAGGAAGTATTCAATTTAACCTCAAAAACCAAGACCATCTTTGATTTAACTGAAAGTGGTGGAGATGGTCCTTGATGAATTTGAAGAACAAGTTCCTCACAGTTATGCCTGTCATCTTTACTTATTTAAAATTCTGTTTGCGAACTCTATACTACAATTTTTTGCTGGCTTAGCAATATTGGCTAGTGATACGTTTTAAATACAATTTATTTAAGCTAGGACTTCTGTTGGTATAGAAGGAATTAAAGGAGTACATACCTTTTTGTTTATAATCTCTTTTGCAGAACAAACTCCCTCATAAACTGTGTTGGGGGGGAAAAAGGCACTGTGGAGCAATATAAGCATTTGCAAAAACTGGGGGTGGGGTGGTGGTGTTTGCAAATACATTGTATTACCCTACATCATGCACCTTAGATGTAGACCAGGCTCTTGAGATCTGTGCCATTCAGTGAAGGTTTACTGAATTACGGATCCCTAGGAGCAGCCCAGCTGGTGCGCACCAGCAGGTGGTGACTTTGGTGGCAGTTGCATGAGACAACACAAATCTGTGCCTTGCCACTACTGCCACGGATGTTCCAGTCCCATTCCCTCTCCTTTCTTGGAACCTCATGCTGGCACAGGTATTGCTCACCTGTGAGCTGCTACGAGAGCCTGTGGGCACTGAAGCCTGCAGAGGTGGTGGGAGCTCAAATGGAAGAACCTGGGCAGTCACAGGGTGATGCTGGGGAGGGAATGGGACCACGTCACAGGAGCAGAAGGGGAAGGCTCTTCCCCTCCCTGCTTTTTGTGTCAAGGAGTTCTCAGCTCAGCTGTCTTGGAGACAGGGGCTTTAGAGTAGCTGGGACATCTTGAAGGCATCTGAAGAACTGGTTCAAGTATTTGTTCCTTCTTTCCTTCTGCTCCCCACCCACACTCGCCTGGAGCTGCAAATTACCTGTTTATGAAAAAGTGATTAGAAAACCTGTACATTCATGCAAAATGTGGCTTTCGGATTTGCACATCTTCATATAGTTATAACAGTTTGTGCATTTTAATGCTTCTGTATGAAGGATTGAAAGGACTTGGTTTTATATTCTTGGTATCCATTTCTGTCTACAAAGTATTGCTGTTCATTCCTTCTTGCCTGATCAGTTGTTGTTCTCTATTTCTGCACGTAAAGGCTCAAAAGTAACTGTGCTTTAACAGCCCTTTTTCTTTTTCACCGTCTTTACTTTCAGTATTTTAGCCACAGCTTCTGTTAGAGTGATCTGCGAGCTCCAGGAGTGATAAAGAGAGCAAAAATCTATTCTTGGAGATGTGTTTGCTTTTCTCAAGATCTGCCTTGTCTTTTTGCCGATAGTATTTTGTCTGTAGTTATTAATTATAGTCAGAGCAACATTTTCGATGATTAATTGACTACTGCTTAAAACAATAAGGCTGCTTAATAAGCAAAACACAACGCAAACTTCTATTTTTGTGAGACTACTTTGATAAGAAAGCTCCTATGCACGCTACAAACTTTTGTGCTATAAAATGAGGGGGAAGAAGTTTCTCGTAGCTATGTGCTGTTTTGCTGTTTAGACCAATAAGCCTCTTGCTTTAAAGAGGTCTCCACTCCAGTCTTGAGACATTTCTTGCTTTAACTCTTGATTAAAACCTAACCTTACTGGCATTCTTTAAACAGAAAGGGGAAAAAACATTAAAAGAGTTGGACTCCCTAGTGCTGGCAGAAGATGTGAAATACAGGTTTTGTGACAACTGGCTTCACAAGACCCTAGAAAGGAATAATACAGTTCAGATGAGAGGATGTGATCAAGCTAATTCCCTTAATTCCACCATGGGATTGAGTTCAAACCACTGAATTAATGTGCAACGCCCAGTGTCCATCCATCTCCAAGTTGTGGTGTGCTCCAGTCACCTTTTGGATACTGTTGACTTCCGCTGCCTGTGTAAGAGATTGGCCGTATTCTTACAATAACTTATAAAAATCTTTGACTTCTCAGGTGTTTAAATCAAGATACTGTCAATGTTTTCAAGGTGCTACAAAGACTTTGCAAACCCACTCAATGATGGGTAAAGCTAAATGCCCTGCAGGTGTTCCTGGCTCAAGCTGAAGCCTGGCCAGGTGAACTGAGTCACTGTGTCAGTGTCTCCATGCCACTGCCACCTCCTTTCTGCCTGCATGCTTTCTTCACGTGAAGGACCAACAGCATATATGCCTTTTGCTAGCTGAAGGGAGAGTTCATTGCCTGGGGGATTATGACCTCCCCGACTCTTGTCTAAATTAAGTACTTTAAATAGCTGCCATATATACAGCGCACTTTTCGTTGGAGTATTTAGTCTTTTATTTTTGATCGTTTGAATTTCTTTCAGTTCTTTCATCTCCCTTGATCTGTTTTTCCCCTGCATAACTTATTTCACCATCTTTCTGCTACTTTCATATCTCTTAACTGGGATGCAAATACAATGCTTAAATATGACATCATAAATATTTGAAATCAGGCAAAACTAGTTCCATCTGCTTGTCCTCAAATGCTGTAACTCCTTGTGATGACACTGGTTCCATTAAAAAAGCAGCCTTGGTGACAGTTAGCATGTCCTTGCTTCTGTCACTTGGCCCATCTTGCATCGTTGCTTTTCTTCTCCTTGTGGAAAGGCGCAAGCTAAAAGATCTAGTAGACACAGGAAAGTATAAGGTTTTGTATTGATAGAGATATTTAAAGTGTCTCCAACACAGTTAACAGCAGGCATTATGCCACTTATTCTGAGATTTGCTTGTAAGCCTGTATGTCATCTATAATGGCTTTCTTTATAATATGGAAAACGAAGGCACTAAGCATCTTGCGTATACCCTGACCTACATCTTTCTCCACTAATGGAGCTGACAGCTCTCTCCCAGGAACACGACAGGGACATTATTTGTTTTTTTTTCGAGTGCTTCTTGTAGCTTCTCAGGTTCTTATCTTACTGTTCTGAAACACAAAAGAAAGACAGCCTGATTGCATGCTTTAGAAATGTCATCAGAGATTAAACCTATCAAACTTGATACATTTTCACGGCCTCTAGCAGAGTAGAGCCTCCCTTGGAAAGCCTAGGAGTAAAATTCCCACCATAATAGAAGCAGATCTTTACCACTGACTTTACCACTGACTTGGTTGTGGAAACATGAACAAGTTTCCACCCAGGTGTTTCCATGGCTCTCTTGACCCAGTGTTGTGGTTTAACTCCAGCCAGCAGCCAAGCACCAAGCAGCTGCTTGCTCATTCTCCCCACAGGGGGATGGGGAAGGGAATCGGAAGGGTAAAGGTGAGAAAACTCGTGGGTTGAGCTAAAGGCAATTTAATAAGTAAAGCAAAAGCCATGCACACAAGCAAAACAAAGCAAGGAATTCATTCAGTGCTTCCCATCAGCAGGCGGGTGTTCAGCCATGTCCAGGAAAGCAGGGCTCCATCATAATGGTTACTTGGAAAGACAAAAGGCCATCCCTCCGAACATCCCCGTTTCCTCCTTCTTCCCTCAGCTTTATATGCTGAGCGTGACGTCATGTGGCATGGAATATCCCTTTGGTCAGTTGGGGTCAGCTGTACCGGCTGTGTCCTCTCCCAACCTCTGGTGCACTCCCAGCCCAGTCGCTGGTGGGGTGAGGAGCAGAAAAGGCCTTGACTGCTTAGCAATAACCAAAAATATTAGCGTGCTATCAACAGTATTCCCATCCCAAACCCAAAACATAGCGCTACACCAGTAAGAAAGTCAACTCCATCCCAGCCAAAACCGTGACACCCAGACAACTCCGTTAGATACAGCAAGGAAGAAAAATCAGAAATGTACTGTTATAAGATTACTGGAGTCCCTTGGCTAGAATGTAAGAAAGCAAAAACCCCGCAGTCAGTTGAGTTTAGTGATCCTTTACTGAACCACTCTAATTCTGCTGGTTTACTGAGAAGCTGTGTGAATACAATAGCGAGCATTTGTGTCTTCTTCCACTGGCAGGAGAAAACTTCTGTAGGAGATTAAAATAAATGATAAGTTATATCACCAGGCAATAATTCCTCTCTCTGGATTGTCCTTGGCATCATTTATGTCTGGTTCCTGAAACTAGTCAAGGTGTAGGGAACAACAAAAAGTATTCTTACAGCTGTATCTTTAGCTTTTTGTCTGTAAACTTCCAGGTCATCTGTAATACATTGTAGATGACACTGCTTATCAATAAAATTGATCTAAGCATCTTAAATCAAACCCACAATTAGACTAAAATTGGCATTGCTAATATATGTTAGTAATAGTATGGAAACCTCATTTTGTGAAACAATAATGATTTGTACTAGTTTACAAATTAAACTTTTAGAGTGTTATAATTGGTCTACTAATGTACTCTTGTTAATGCCTAAAGCAAGCTAAGCCTATTGTTAGGCAATAAAGCTCTTGGAAACAAATGGTGACAATAAATCAGAGTTTGGTAAGCTTTTTTGTTTTTTTTTTAGTTAAAGCAAGAGGATAGATCCTTGGAAAGGGATCTGAAGGAATATCACTTAAAACGCTTTGTAGGTATGATTTAGAGGATGGGGGTGTCGAGCCTTCTTCTGACCACAGAAAAAACAGGTGACCTGTCTAGAATTTTTTTAAAGACCTGCATATTGCAGGAAATTATGTTTAGTGAGTGCCCTATACAAACTGTAAATACACAAATCCTTAAAACACTTTAACTGATGCTGTATGGTGATTGCCACCATACAGCAATTTTTTCTTTTGGAGGAGGATTAGATACACTAAATGAATGACCTATTTAATTATATAAAAAAAAATATACAAGGAAGTCCCTTTTTGTTCGGTGTTCAACAGAAAACTGTCACCAGTCTTAGCACTTAATATTGTTACACTCCAAGGTGCCCATGGCTGGCATTAAGAAGGTCTTTGATCCAAAAGTGATGGTGGGGTTATTAACCATGTGAAAGGCTTCTTCAGGTTCAAATAAAAAAAAAAAATAAATCTAACGAGGCAATTGGGAAGAGTGGCTGCTGAGGGCTGGGCACTGGGCTGCTTGGACAGACCTGGTGAAAGACAAGCCGTGGGCATGAACTTGCCTATACTAGAGCAGAAAAAGGTAAATGGCAAAGATAAATCAGAAGGAAATAACTTTCTCATCAATCTGCCATTGCAAAGAATTCACTGGTGCACCTCTGAGCTAAAATGCTAATTCATATAGTGTGATTATCAGCTTTGAGGCAGATAAAGGATGGTAGAAAAACAATGTGAGTACTTGGAGAGGGAGCTGGCATATGCTAATTTCATTGTGTTTTTTCTAAAAATCCCCTTGTTAAAATACAGAGGGATTCAAAAGTGTGAGAGAAGTTCTGTACATTTAAAAGTAGAATTTATTCCACAAATTAATGGCATTTCAAATGAACTTCTTGGAGGGGGGAAAAAAAAAAGAGGTTGATAATGAAGGGAGGAGAAGGAACAATCAGCAGGTTGCAGCTGTTTGAAGTGACAGCTCAGAGGACTTACAAATGTAGCTGCTATGACTGTATGGCTTGAGTCACTATAAAAAGTAATAGAAGTGGAGGTATTGAGAGACAGTGACTCAAGCTGATGGAACAGCAGAGATGCATTTAAACAGACAAAGGATTTTGGAAATAGAGGAGCCACAGAAAAAGAAAATGAAGGATAACAAATGAGAGAAACCCAGAAAATGGATATAAGAGTGTCCCAAGCAGCTCAGCATGTGTCAGATGTGCGTTCTAGTGGAGAGTATTTACTAAAATATCAGGATTGTTCATGTGACTCTGTATTGTGAAGAATATTTTTCATCTGGTGTAATGGGGAGCAGCTGGGAGTATTTGTACTGGTATGAGGGATTGCCACTTGTATCTATCTCTGATGAAACTCTGCGTTTCCATATGGAGAGGTATGCACAGACCGGAGAAGTTACAGCACCAGGTTGCTTAAACCTAACCAAATCCAACAAAGAACTTGTGTGTGAGGGTTGAGGAGTGTTCCTCTTCATTGTGGCCTCCCTCAGCAGTGAGTTACTGTAACCAACCACAACAGGCATCCCGGTAATTCATTGCGAGAGACTGTGAGCAATGGCAACGGATTATCTTGAACAGGTGGCACTAGGAACTGCTCTACTGGCACTGTTCACTTTTGGGAGTCTGTTCATAGAGTGGGTGGAGAGAGTTTGCACAGAAAACCTTGAATAAGCTGGAGACATCAATGGTATCAGTCTCTTGAAGTCATACTGGATTAAACGGGGTATGTGCTGGATGAAGGAAAGCAGGACACAGCCTTAAAAGTAATGCAGTAGAAAGAGATGTCAAGCATGGTCATTTTTAGACTTTTCATTAGTCCAACCTGGAAGTTCTCTGATGGTTTTATCACCATCAACTTGGAAAGCAGCAGATCTGAGGAAGAATATACAAAATCTATGATTGCCTTAAGACCATTGATGGGAACTAAAACAAAAAACTGAAATAGCTTCTGTGCAATAGTAGATGAAATGAGTGGAAAGGTGCTAGGTTTTAGACAGCAAACTAAAATGGCCATTTTAATATAGCTGTTCTTCAAAAGCCAAGGATGTTACAGTTGTTACGTGTGTCCTCTGTGAGTGAGATGAAATCAGAGCGCTATAGTAAAGTCAAAGGGAGGAAAAATAGTATCAATCATTGGCAAGGCCTTTATTCTGAGCTGGAGAAATTAGCACTATTTATAGAAGAAATAAGATCAGAAGAGTCTCCAAAATCATTGTGTGCTGGAGAAGGCAATCTGAATTTCTGATCTTTTTCTTTATACTGACTTTCTACCAGAATATACCTTCTCTTTCTCAATTTGAGTGAAAATACAAAACTAAGGAGCTGAGAAAACGTCGCAGTCAAAACGTGGAACTGTTGTTCGGTACTTCTGTCGGTCATCCAGAGGAACGCAAAGTCTATAGCTGGCTATACTACTACTGGAGACTACTCTGTGTAGTACCTTGAAATGGAGAAATCTTTTAAGCCTTCCTGCAGAGCACATCTCTTCAGTTTACTGTTAGCTGCTGCACCTTTTTATTGCCACTATTATCTTTCCCTTTTTATGTATGTAGAGTATACTAGTATATGTTACGGAGTGGCCTGGAGAAAACCTAAGGGACGAATTCTACCTTCTGATGCACTGCTAATACCCAGTCAATAAGAGCCTTAAGTGTTTTGTTTTAAAATAAAAGTCATTGCCTTATAAATCAATGTGCTACAGTTGGAATTCTTAAGAAATCCTGCAAAAATTCATAATAAAAACATCATTGCTGCGTTCCGGGCTCATTCGCTGTGACAAATACAGGCTTTGACAAAAAGTAGGGACGTTGTGGAAGCGTTAAGGACAGCCAGGTTCAGCATCTTGATCAGGTTTTGTTTTCCTGTGTGTCATTGTAGAGTTGCTTCTGACAAAAAGGAAAAAGTCTCCCCCCCACCCACCCCCCCAAAAAAAAGGTGTAAGTTAGTACCACCTTATACATAGGCTGAAGTGTTCAAAGCACAGTTAATTACAGCTGCGTGTGCTGTGGCGCAGAGCGCTCCATCACACTCCTGCGTTGCTGATGGAAGTGTCGCCGTGGAGTCAGAGACATGGGAGCTGGACATGCGGGGAGGGGGAGGCTGTGCAGCCTCTGAAAGCGTTCGTTAGCCTGGCAGCCTACATGCGGCAACTGGCTGCCCAATGCACACAAGTTGTTTAAAACTTCTACCGCGTTAACAAGTTGGGCAGTCCCAACTTGGAGACGCACGTGCTACAGATTGCGGGGGACCCGTGAGGGAGAGGTGCCTGCGAGAGCGGAACAAACGCTGCCCTCGTTTCTGCAAGTATTCACCTTCTGAAGACAATTAACTCTTAATTTCGCTCACAGAAAATGGGAAGCCTTGCCCAGATACAGATCCTCAGTCCTAATCTGCACTAGGGCAACACATTTTGTTGCAGAAATATAAGCATATTTCTGCTGTTCTAATTAAGCTTGCTGGCATATAAATGTTTTTGTGTAAGTCTGACTAAAACTTTCCTATCACGGATAGATGCACTGTAAGCCAGGAAGGCCAAATCTTCTAAACTGATTTTTACAAGTGAAAGGGACAAAACATAGAAAATTACCATCTGCTATGCCCTCTGCTTACTTGCACCTTTTAATAACTAGAAGCTAAAGCTGGTTTTAAGCTAATATTACCTGTAGGGAGAAACTACTCCTGCTTATATATATATCAATGGGTTTCCCTCTGAAATACTTTCTCACCACTATTTTGTTTGCAAAGTTATTTTCCTAGTAACCTCTCTTCAGCCCACGTATCTTCATGTATTGTAGTTTTTCTTACCATTCTCCCTCTTTGCCTCTGTTCCCAGTGAGTGCCGCATCCTGCAATTCCGTTGCTGCTCTGCTGTGTATTGCTGTAGGTACCCCTTAGTTTCCTTTCTGTTGCAGTCCATCCGCCTCCCAAAAGCCACGCCGTATGTATGCACAGTGCCACTTCAGGCCAGATTGTACTTTACAGTCCAGATTTATTTATGAATTTGCCAGGAGCAGGTATTTATGGGTATTCTCCGTTTATTCTTTCGTGGCTGCTGCTGCTGCGTTGGTTTAGAGCCACGGGAGTAAATGAGTCCTTGAGTGAATAACTACATGTCACCCTGAATAGAGTAACCCTCGTGTACTTCATCTGCAAAAAAATTCAGAAAACTGGAAACTGCATAATAACAACCAGCAGGATAGCTGAGCCAATTCAAGACTTTGGCACCAGAAGGCTTCTGTAGCCATATTCAATGTATCCAGGTCTGTCTCTCTTCTGTTTCATTCCCCGATGTATTTGCCTCATAAAAAATGCAGAGATAAAATGACATAAATGCGTATAGAAAATATCACCTAGCAAAATCAACAGAGGGGAAAAACAGCGTGTTGAAAAGAGAATTCTACCACAACCAAACAAGACTCTAAAAATAAAAAGATACAGTAGTAATAGCGCTAGGGTTTGATCATCTGTTTAATTTAGAGCCTGTGGAGTGGTGCTGAGTAGTTCAGGAACTACCTAAGTAGGAAGGAGACAAAGCACAGTTGTGCCAGGGCACACCGAGCTGCCCCTCTGTATTTTGATAACAGGCATTTATCTTTCGGGTGCCAGTTTTAAGCACGTTTAAAATTGTCCCTCCAAAAATGTAAAGGTGAAAGCTCAAAACCAAATGAGTTTCAAAATGTATAGTTCTAGAGCTACTTTCTACCACAAGTGGGAAACCGGTATGAGGGATCTCTTAGAAGTATTTGCCGGTTTCCTCCCTCTGCCACTTTTGCTTCAGGGGAAAGGTGGTTGCTTGTGCAGTAGCTGACACTGTGTGAATAGCATCTTGCCTGTTCCTGTAACCATTCAGTCTTCAGCATAGGATATATATATCTTTTTTTTTTTTTCCAAAGCAGCTTGGTACTTTTTGCGATGCTATTCCTATTAACTTTAAAGAAAAGTGTTTGGCTAAGAAAGACCAGCAACTCCTTTAAAAATCCTCTAACAACTGGATTTTTATTATGATCTTAAAGGTAGAACGACAAAAATTAGGAAACCAGATTTCAGCCAGAGCTGCGTGGCAGTAAGAGCTTCTGAAGGTAATGGTACGAAGTGAAACATGGGAGTTCTCTTGCACAATCTTGCTGTGGATTTATTTTTTTCATTGCCTCCCTCAAGTGCTTGGGAAGACCAGACTCTCTACTCTTAATTTCTCATTTGACATCGCTAGATAGCTCAAAGAGTGAACTATTTATGGGCTTTTATTTTCTCTGTGCACATATAATAATTACTCTACTACTAAACTTGCCTTTAAATTGGGCTTCACAATGTGACGTGGAAGGCCAGGGCAGGGAGAAGAGCAATGGCCCTTTGGGCCTCTCTGCCCGGAGCTGCAGAGAGGGTTGGAGGTCCATGGAGGCACAAGTGGGAACAGATGAATCTTCTCAGCCTGGATGCAAGATTAATTGGGCGGGGAGAAACACAGAAAAGGAAGGAATTGCCTTGCTACCACAGCTTCTCACAGCTGGAGGAGGAGTATGGCTTGATCAGGATGGTGCTGGTGGGGGATGGAGATCTTTCATCAGCATGGATCATTTGGGCTTTCCTAAGCTGAGAGTCATGTTGTCCATCTCTTTCCAGCTTGTTTCTCTCCTCCCATAAACTTTGTTTTGTTTAAAAGCCGTAGTTCAATCTGTCACTTGCAAGTAGTGAAATGTTGAGCCTTACATATTGTGTAATCCAGTTTTACAGTTCTTGGCAGTATATAGAAGAGTAAAAAAAATAAAATGTATTTTCAAGGAAGTAGCTCTGGTTATGAAAAAATATAACAAAAATGATGCTTCATTTAAGATAGTGTAACATATTGCTGCAAATTTCATCTGGATGACTGAGTGACATAAAAAAGCAGTGCTTTAGTCACTAGCATCCACCAATTTTTGAGTGTCAGGTGGGTCAATGCAAGGGAGAGCTCTTAACCCTCTCCCCATGGGGGAACCTCTGTGGGGTGAGGGCTCACATCAAGCCTGGCAAGCTATGAAGGATGCGGGCAAGATTTTTTTCTAGTGCCTGAGGTTGTGGGCATGTGAGGATGCTCAGTGCACTTAAACCAATGTCACTGTCATCAAGGGCCTCTTCTAGAGGTTTTATGGGAAAGTGAACATGAAAGACTGGGTAAGCAGAAGGGAAGGATTTGGGGAGCCTTGTCCATGAGAAATGCTGGAGGCAGGTGAGGGAAAGAGATCTGGATGCCTTCCTGAGAGGGGAGACAAAGAAATGCAGCAGTAGAAGTGAGCTAAGCCTACAGAGTCTGGGTGTGAAGAGGCTGTTTTGCGAGGGTGGAGATCTGAATAAAAGTATATTCAGATATATTCAGTATATTCAGATATAGATGCGTCTGCAAATGAGAGGCTTTTGAGTAGAGCTTGGAGGCAAAACCAAATTCAAAACACTGCAACTTAGTTGGTGGCTTAAAGCCACACATTTTTCTTCAGTGGTTTCTATGCAATTAATTTTAGTCTGCTTAATTTCTGAGGAATTTAGGAGACAGTAGAAGAACTGCCTGAGTTGAGAGATCACAAAAAGTGACGGCAGTTTCAGCATCGTCTCCTGACTGTGATCATTGCCATTTTAAAACTGCCTGAGACTGTTAAAACTGGATCTATTGGTTTTACGTGATTTTTCGTGTATTGCAAGCCGCCTTCTTTACCATGTCTACTATGTAAAATGTGCAATTGCTGTTTGCTATATATCAAGACAAACCAGTTCTATATGGAGAAATAACTCACATAGCTGCTGGAGTGTTGAATCTACACAGATCTATAACACTCATTCTAGTAATTCAGTTCTAGGTGTTTAGAATATAACATCTCAAAAAAAATCTCAAAGGGGAAAGTAAAACTTTCAATAGCTTAAACACATGTTTCAAGTACTGTAAAAAAAAAAACCAAAAAAACCCACAACCAACCACTCTTCCCCCCCCCCTTTTTTTGGGAAATAAATACTGCCAGGGAAAAAATTGCAGATACATATTTTGCAAAAAAGATTTTTTTTTTTTCTCCTACGCCTCATGATGATGAAGTATGAATAAAACCAGTACTTACAGCCAAGGCCCGTTCTGCTTTAACGTTTCTACTTATTTTTCACTGTGTTCTGTTTTCTTATAAAAAAAAAATAAAATTCTTTCAATATAAAAATATATTGGATTCAAGTGATACAGCATTTTAGGATCCTGCAAACTGGACCATAACCTATGATCCTTTTCTTTAGCTCTAATTTGCAGAGTGACTGTCTTTCTCCACAACAAGGATTAAATGCTCCCCTAGGAATGTTCCTTAGCTCTTAGACAGCCCTTGCAGCCTCTGATTCCCCCTAAGGAGCACAGACTGAAAGAGGAAAAACGTGTTTCTATTAACTATGTTTCTAAACATAACTAACTAAAAAATTTAGATTGGGCACTTTTATTTGATCAAACTGGGATGGGCAGCAGAATGAGTTGATCTTCAGGACCACTGTAATATAAAATTCTATAGATAACTATGAAATTTAAAACCTTAATGTTTTATTAGTGGTATATAACATCTGGAGATTCTCTTTTAGGCTGACTGTGGATTTTTGTGTCACTTCCAATTATTATTGTGTTGGCTGTTTTCTTAATTTCAGTACCGAATAGGGAAAGCCAAAACACTCTTCATCTTCCAAGAAGTAAAGAGTTTGGGTGTGTACGAAGTAGTGACAACTAGACCTGGCTTCAAGATGCAGAGTTTGATCCAGGTTATGCACACTTATTAAATTTGGGAACATCCAGATTCTTGAAATACGTTGTGCCTGTTTAAAGGAAGGATTTATAAATTAATCTGGAATTGGGGTGTTCTCCACTGGTGGATGTTATGTGGATCCTCTTCTAATAGCTCCATCACATAGGAAAATATTAGCTTGGAGACCTTGCACAAAAAGGCATTTGCCTGCAATTTTGTTTGTCAAGGATCAGTCCACATTGAGTACTAGACTTGTAGCTGTTGTGTCCTCCCATGATTAAACCTGAGTGAAGATGCTTCCCCCGCCGTTACCCCGGTGTTTCTAACAATGATAATTCTTGCTCTTTGGTACTCTGCATGGAATCTCTGCATTTTTCATGGTACACGGCAACTTTGGAAAACTTGAACAGTATAATATACAAGGAAAAACTTTTGGTTCATTTGTTGCTGGTTCTAGCTCCTGTCTTATTGATCACTGACTCATCAGGGAGAAGATAATAATTTGTTGTCAGATAGGCGAGATGGCTGCCTACACGAACAATATGATTTATGACTGACTGCCACAATAGACAGTAAAGCAAAGAAAAAAATCTTCAAGTTACCCTTAATTTGTTGGGTCCTGGCTACTGTACTTGACCAGCATGTGCTGGTTTAAGTCACAGCCCCTTATACACACCTATCTTTTTCTATGGCTACAAGACCGACCGTGAAAAGCTTGTCTCTTGAGACACCAGGATTCTGACTTGGTGGAAACCAGCTTAATCTCTGTTCAACATTACTGTTACCAGTTGCATTACTAGGCTAAGTTGACCTAACTTGATACACGGTTCTGTAGTCTTGATGTTCCTCTCCATTTTTATTAAAAAGAATTAAAATCAAATTTACTTAACCTTTTTTTCTCTCTCCTTTTCTTCTAAGACTGTAGAGAAAATAGTTTCATTTCTTTGGGTTTGTGTGTGCTTGCATGAGGTGAGAGGGGTGGCGACGTTATTGCACGAAAGTCAAATTGGTAAAACCAGATTATTCTTTTACTGGCAGAGAGATAAGCCGAGCTTTTCACTTGGCTCTTGCAGCAGTGAGTTCCATAGCTGAAATCTTAGGAAAATTATCTTTTGTATTCCAGAGACTCTTGACTGACTAACTTTTGAGATTTCAATGAAAGTCAGCTGTTTGCAGACTGTTATGTTTTTGGAGGGAATAAGCCAAGACGGACCTTGGGATGTGGATCACTGGTTTTATTGGCGCACCAAGTCGTGCCTGTAGCTCTCTAAAAATTACTGCTCAAGTAGGGAGGATTCAAACTTTTGAAAGGTGCGAGCGCAATATTTTGGTAGCCCTGATAACCCAGAAACAGCTGTAGTGTCAGGCAGTGATAATGTTCCTGTCTATGATGACTCAGGCAGGACTATCTGTAAATGTTACTCCACTGGGCTCCGCTGCCAAAAGCCGTTTTGGCAGCAGAGGTGGGGATCGGTCCTCAAAGTGAGGCAAAAATGAGACAAGCAGATGTAGTTGGTGATGATGTGATGAGGAAGAAAGCAATCACACAAAAATTCCTTAAGAAGAAGTTGTAGCTAGGTTACAAAACATGAATACTGATTTCAGTTTGGTGAGCTGCTGTTGTGTATTTCATAGGGGATTAACTGGAACGTATTTGTCCACATGAGGATGTATTTATTAATGCTTCTCTTCACTTTGCTATAAAAAGACTTCAGTTTGTTTCTACAGATGTTTGTATGGGTAAAGAACTGCAGCTCCTTCCAATAATTAATTTCCTCTTTTCTTCGCTAAACTGAAGATGCACTGGTAATCGCTGCTGGTGTGTGTCTTGGGATAAATATATACAGCTGGTCAGGGAAGGAAGAGAAATATGCACTGGTCCGGGCTGCTTTTAGGTTGATGTATCTCTATTTCTTTCCCCTGGAAACACAGAAAATGTCTGACTCCAAAAGGGAAAGATTGAGGACACAAAGGCTATTCCCAGTTCATTCTCTGGCCATGGGGGATGGGGGTGGGGTGGGGGACACAAAACCCACAAAACCCAGAAAAAAGGGAAGGGGGGAAGAAGATCTCTTCATGTGAATATTATTTCAGTATTTAAAATATTACTATTGTTATAGGAAATTACCAGTCTACAAGTACTGTAAACTGTTTTTTTCCTAGTTTTTAGTACTGTGCTGTGTTAATAATGCTTTAACAAATATTGCATTTTTACATGATTTTTTTTTTCTTCTGGAAATATGATTCTGTGTCTTAAGATTTAGATGTCAAATGGCATTCTGTCCATAAGCCCCGTGACACTTTTACAATTCAATGATACGCACACACTTTACTTTCAATGGTTTTATTCCCCTATTTTAATAAGAAGTCGAGGGGAAAACCCCCCACATGTCTGTACTTACAGATCCATAAGTGTACATCACTGCTTCATCTCTGATACAAAAAATAAAAAAACCCCTCAGAACTGCTTTATATATGTTCTAGAATGATATTTTTCACTCTAAAAAGTAAAGGTTAATATCAAAAGGTACAATTTTTGAATGTTTTCTTCCCTTCAGATTTTCATTTACAAAATTTTTTTCCCATGCCTTCAAAATATATAAACACACACCCCCCCCCCCTCCCCATCAAGAAAACTGTCCCATACGATTTGGAATAATTTTTGTCCATTGGTATTATTCATATGTATGAGAGAATGGGCTCAGTTATTATCCGCGATTCAATCTGCTCTTTGAAAAAAGGTCCTAGCAATTACCAGGTCAGTAAGTTCATCTTTCCGGTTGTATTCAAATGTTGTAGTTTCAAGTGCTTGTTTGAAGGTAAGAATTTTATTCCCTCACTGCATGAACAGTATCATACTGTGAGATTTACAAGCAAGCAGCTTAATACCTTTCACAGTATTGTCTTCAAGGTATTTCGCTCCCTTTATTTTTCTTCTTTAGTAAATAATAAGGCTGCAAGTTTCAAATCTGAGTGCTTAAAATTAGGCTTTTAGACCTGTAGTCAGGCTTTTAAATAGCAGCGCCAAGCTTCTCAGAAGTGAAACCAGGTTGATTTTTGGAAGCCTACAGAGGGTATTAGAAGAACAAGTTTAAGCAGCTAGCTTTGGCATTTTTTTTTAACCTCAATTTTATGTTTTGTACTGAGGCATTTTCTTCTGATAATGGGGAGGTACACGGTCCTCCTCATACAGCAGCAAACTCTGAACTCAACTCCTTATGTATAAAGAATTGGAGTCATAATATTCTTCTATGAGCATTGAGTACAGTTGTCAGATCACAAATATGTAAAAAATGCTCAAACATAAAAAAAATAATTTATTTTACATCTTAAAGTTATGCCATGTTCAAGAGTCAAAACTGGGTAAACCGCTCTGAGTGTGCGAAATGAATTCTTTATTCTCCTTAAATCGGTTCTGAAGTTTGAATGATTCAAATATATATATATATTTATATATATAAAAAAATGGTTTTCACCTTGTAAAACTGCTGCTTCACCTCTCTCCAAAGATCATATTACTTAGAAAACCATGGCCAGTTTTTCTCTGCTGCCCTCCTTTTGCATTGCTGGGGCAGTCCCCAGAGATGCTCGGCAGAAAGTGGCCGTGTAGATCTTAACGGTCAGGTTAGATGGTGCTCCTATGGTTGGATGGGACACATGTGCAGAGGCAACATGAGGCGTCCCGTGATTAACTTCACTCCTGTAGACAAAGGCTCAAGTGAGACAGCTGTAAGACTGCTCAGAAATAACTGGTTTGGAGCAGATAATTGGAGCCAGCCCTGTCTATCTATAACCGCCCACACTCAGTGGTCCTGTATTGCTTCTCCCTGCCAATGTTCTCTCCAAAGGTAAATTTATGGCTGTGTTTGTCCCTGCTGTGGCTGGGTCAAAATAATAAGCTTGCTTCATAAGCAAGCAGAACATTCTTTCTTTACGGAAGATTTCCAAAAGAATAATGTGGAGAAGCTGGAGTAGCCACTGCACTGAGATGTAATTGTAAACAGGTGCCTTTAATAGTGGGTCACTGCTTCGTTTAGTCAGGTTAAACCCTGCTTTGCCATGCCAAAGCGAGACTGGCTCATTGTACAAGGGAGAAGACTCTTGCCAATCTATTTGAGCTCCAAAGCCTAAGTCGTAAAAGCCCTTAATGTTTATCCCATGCAAACTACCGTTGCTGTTATTTTATAGCTGAATTAGGATGCGTGAGTAAAAATAATTGAACCTTCATAGAGTGTTTTTTGCATGAGTCCAGGGTATATTAGAAATATCTAAATAACATCTAGTGTTACTAAGATATATTTAGTTTATTTATCTTCATGCTTAACCTGTTTCTCTTAGTAAGAAGCCTTATACAACCACTGCCTCTGTGTCCTCCTGTCACTCCTTCAGCTCATGAGGTTGCTCAAGGGGAATAGCTTTTGTTGGGCAGCTTCATCAGGTTCACTTCTGCTGGTTTTGCCACAGGTCCCTAGGTATAGGAGAGATGAGCCCAACAGAGCTCTGAACCCTGTAAGGCACCAAAGTGGGTCAGAAATAAATAATTTGGAAACCAGACTGGATTAGTTCCACCATTTGCCGGACTGCTTGTTGTAGTTTAGGAAATGGAGGATCGCAGCAGCCAGGCTACCTGGTCAGACCCAAAGTTTCAGTCCCAGAGCTGAAGGGGAAAGTGGGTTTTCTGCCTCTGTTCTTTTCTCTTTCATCTGGTTAGCCTTGTCCCTAACGTCTCAAAATTAAGCTGCTTTGGAACAAAAACCTGTTTAAGAGTACTTTATTTTCCTATAGATTGATATTAATGGAAGAAAAAGTTTGGAGTTCCTTATTTGAAGGGGTCAACGAGCCTAAGGGAAGGGGTGATTCAGTCGATATCTTCTACCTGAAATTCCGATAGGTTTTTAACAATCTCGTTCACCAAAATCCATTAAGGAAATTAAGAAGCCTTAGGATAGGGGGTGGAGGTTCTTACACAGAGAGGTAATTGCTCAAAAGATAGGAGACAGACGAGGGGTGAGTACTTGGTTACTGCAGCAGGTGGGGTTTGCTAGTGGCGTCCCATGGGTTCTGTGCTGTTTATAAACATGTAGATAAAAGGGCTTGAAAAGGGGGAGAGCCGTGAGGTGACTAAGTTTGCTGTTGATACACAATTATTCAGGGTAGTAAGGATGAAGGCAGACTGTGAAGAATTACACAAGGATCTGAAGAGACTGTGTGACTGGGCAATAAAATAGTAGATGAAATTCAGTGTAGATAAATGTGAAGTGATGCATGTGGGGAAAAACAATCCTAGCTTCACGTATAAAATGATTGGCTCTGAGCTGTCTGTTGCCACTCAGGAGTGAGACCTTGGGTTATGATGGATAGTTCCATGAAAACATCAGCCCGTGCTCAACAGCAGGCTAAAAAGCAAATCAAATTTTAGGAATTATGAGGAAAGGACCAGAGAACAAAACAGATGAAATCATTATGCTGCCATATAAATCTATGGTTCACCTGTACCTTGGATACTGCACGTAGGTCTGACTCGCTCGTCTCAATGAGGATGCATTAGGATGGGGAAGCTTCAGAAGAGGATGTATGCAAAGGGATGAGTAGGTTAGGACTGTCTTGTCTGGGGAAAAATCAGCTGGGGGTGATGATAGAGGTTCACGAATCTCTGAATGGGTGGAGAGGGATGGATCTTTCGTTGTCTCTTTCAGCAGAAGAGTTAAGGGTCATCAAATGAAGCTTATAGAAAACTGGTTCAAAACAGGGAGAGGCATCTTTTTCCAAAGTGAATAATGCACCTTGCCAAAGGTGTGCAAAAGCTCTTGGGGAGAGTGGGCAAATAGTTGGTTGAAATGCCTGGTCAAGGATTGCCAGATGCAGAAACCACAAGAAGCTCAATAAATCTGAAAAATTCCTGGGGACTGGAAGTTTTATGTGAGAAATGCTATGTATGTTTGTCCTGTACTTTCCTCTGTGTATACTTTTGGTCTCTGTTTGAGACCGTTCAGTGGATTTGAGGAGGTCAGGGTCTACAGACTGACTATCCGAGCCCTTTCAGAAGTCTGTCAAGTTATGCAAGCAGGTAGCTCATACATCAATTGAATACCAGTAGCACTTTGATTTCTCCTCATCCAATACTGACGGCGAAGATTATTACAAAAAAAGGAGTCTGACTCTGATAACGCAGCAAGCCGATTGTTCCAATCTTATGTACGCTGATCACGTTAATGTGTCAAAAAATGCTTACGGTGCAAATTCAAATGTGATTGATGCTGGAATGTCTGAGCATATGTTAGTATTAGGAAATGTATAACTTGTGAATTTGAGTAGTATTCAAGGACATCAAATAGCTTTTGTAGTTATGCATAAAGCTATTCACAGGTGGGAATAAAAGACTTTGGGTGATGGAGTTATAAAGTTTGGGAAAAAAAGTAGTCTTCCTTCTTCCTACATTTAAACTTTCTCTAAAGTCATCTCTCGATTTGCATTTACTGCATGTGTTACTGCATATAAGCATTCATTTCACTGTATTCAATTAGAGAAACGAGGTATTGCTTGATCAATTCCAATAAATGGAATACTATAAGAATTGTAGATCAAGTACTCATTTTCTTACCTGTCTCCCAAGGAACGTGCTGATTTACTCGAGTCATCCTGTTTGGGACTGAAGAGAAACCTAACTGTTATGAATGAGGAAAACAAAATAGTATAATGCGTATAGCAAGTGTGACAATACAAATTCTAGGAAGACAGAGAGGGTGCAAAGGGAATGTGCACAATAGGAAACAGTAACTGAAACGAGCGAAGAGTTTTCTTCAATTCTCCTACTGGTTTTTGGAATATTACACCTTTCATGTCTTCCATTCCCCAAATCAGAATGTTTCTGGTAAATACCGAATTCAGTATTTCTCTTGAGGTGGTTGCTTTTGAAATTATGAAAGAGAACACCACGCTGCTCTTCTCAGGTGTGGGGAGTGCATGTTAAATGTGCATGGGGAGAGGAAAGGTCTGAGGCAAAAATGGTCCAGTTAATTGCTAAAAATAAACTGATAGTTGCTACTGTAGTAGGTCCCATCTGTTCTAACAGAGCCTAAGTTGGCATTTGAAGGAAAACATAACTGACTAAATGTCAACCAATGCAGTGAGGTAGTCTTGAGAACATGAGATGATTTAAAAGTCCTGAGTCTGACTGATGGAAAGAGACGGAAGGGCTTCGCTTCTGCAGCCTCTTTGGGGACTCCTTCCTCTACTTTGCTCTCACGTTAAAGGATTTTTTTTCCTTATGTTGAATTGGAGTTTTGCTTGTTAAATGCTGTAACCATTGCCTGGAGGGGACAGATAGTTGTGTAGCAAATATGGTCACAAGAATGAGCAGACATTCCTACTCGGGATGGTAAACAACTTTCTCCTATCATTTTAATGATGGAAAGGCTTAAAGCTGCAGTGGAGTGCCTTGCCTAAACTTGATAATTCACGTCTGTCTCCATGTGTAGTATACCTGTGGCACGTACTCTTTGCAAACTGGTTGGTAAAGTAATAGGTAATCTGTTCCACCTAGCAGGTTACGTTCTCTCTGGACAATACTGACCACTCATGTTCTGCACTTGGGTCACAACAACCCCATGTGGCGTTACAGGCTTGGGAAAGAGTGGCTAGAGAGCTGCCCGGCAGAAAAGGACCTGGGGGTGTTGGTCGACTGCCAGCTGAATATGAGCCAGCAGTGTGCCCAGGTGGCCAAGAAGGCCAACAGCATCCTGGCCTGTATCAGGAACAGTGTGGTGAGTAGGACTAGGGCAGTGTCCATCCCCCTGTACTTGGCACTGGTGAGGCCCCACCTCGAGTGCTGTGTCCAGTTTTGGGCCCCTCACCACAAAAAAGACATTGAGGTGCTGGAGCGGGTCCAGAGAAAGGCAACAGAGCTGGTGAGGGGTCTGGAGCACAAGTCCTGTGAGGAGCGGCTGAGGGAGCTGGGGATGTTCAGCCCGGAGAGAAGGAGACTGAGGGGCTCTCTACAACTACCTGGAAGGAGGGTGTAGAGAGGTGGGTGTCAGTCTCTTTTTCCCAAGTAACAGGAGAGGAAAGAGGTAAAAACAAGAGGAAATGGCCTCAAGTTGTGCCTGGGGAGGTTTAGACTGGATATTAGGAAAAATTTTGGCACTGAAAGCGTTATTGTATTATTAAGCATTGGAACAGGCTGCCCAGGGAAGTGGTTGAGGCACCATCCCTGGAGGTATTTAAAAGCTGGGCAGACACAGTGCTTAGAGATATGGTTTAGTGATGGTTTTTGTCAGCGTTAGGTTGATGGTTGGACTGGATGATCTGAAAGGTCCCTTCCAACTTAGGCAATTCTATGATTCTGTGAAATGTCCCTCTTACTCTGAACTGTTGATGTGGATGGTTGCCTCAGTGACAGTCTAGCTTGTGACTTGCAGGTGTATAGCACAAAGAACCAAAACTGTAACAAATATGGAAAAGGCCTGTGTTGCACTATGAATGATTTCATGAATTAAATCACTTTTTCTCATCTGCTAAGACTGAGGAGGGGACAACTTCCAGGAATGACTTAAATCTCTCAATCATCTTGTAGGCTAACCAAGCAAGAACTCTTACTTGAGTTACTCTCAAACTTTGTTATTAGCCACACTTATCCCTCAGTATTCCTGATCTGCCTTCTAGGAAAAAAAAACCCAACAACCAAAACAACTCTAAAAGGCCAGGAGAGAGTAAGTCTTTTTCTTTGTGTATGAGTAAACTAATTTTTCCTGCTCTTCTACACCTATATCTTGATCAACATCTTATGTCTGTCTGCAAAGGAAACTGCAAGGTGAGGAACCCAGCAAACAGTGGGGAAAGAAGAACTACAAAATTAGAAGGCCTGTCTAACATTTTATTCATATATTAATGGGAATTTTTCTTTAGCACAAGGACGTGTTCTCACTATTTATTTCAAAAAGACAGAAAGATCAAACACAAAATACCCCAAGTATACATATTGCAGGGAAAGCAGATGAAGTATTTTCAGCTCAGAGTGTTCATTTGTCATGTTATGTCCATAAGTCTGCATTATGCAGCCAGAAGCATTATGACCTATTTAAATATTCTTCTAGAGTATTGGCTTATACATATAGTTTAGTAATATCTTGAAATGCATCAAGAATGTGCATTTATTTTTAAAATCTGTTGTTAGTACAGCGCAATGTTGTAATGCCAGCTACTGTCTTCAAGCAACAGATGATGGTTTATTTTGGTAACTGGTGAACCTTAGGTCTAGAAAATGTGGGAACCGGCCTGCTCCGCACCGTTTTCATGTTAGTATGCCTATAAAAGCAGTGTTAAAATACACTTGTTACAGCAGCCCCTGATAGCATGTGAATAGTTTCTGTCTTCATTTTGATTTTTGCAACCCTCCACAATGACAATTTGAAAAGAGTGGCACGTATTAGTGTAAAGCCAGTACAAGTGCCGTTCCTACCAAAGAGTGGTACTGCTTAGTGTATGCTTATGACGGAAAATTTTGTATAAACTATTTTGTTTTCTCTCCGAGAAAGGAAAACTTGACTCTGGCGTTAACCAGAAAAGCTGTTGTGTGCAAGCGTGGCTGCCGCAGCAGTTGGCCACATGTCTTTGCAACTCTTTCGGCAATTTTGACTTCTTCAAAAAGCCTGCCAAAAGTTTTCCTATGACTTTTGCTGTCTCCTACTGCCCATTTTCTTTTAAAAAGTAATAACTTTTAATAACACAGAGTAATAACATTGGGAGGAAAAAACCAACAGCCTTCTATCTCTAGGAAACAACTTGTATATTTTTCTAGTTTTACATCTATTTTACCAAGTGCTGACTTTGTAGAATGCCAACATAAACTCCTTGACATTATCCTACATTTTGTTTGACTGCTTGCACTGCGTGATGTGACTGGGATAATGTGCTCACATGAGCATCTGGGTCTGAGTTTTAATGTGCCGATCAGCCACACTGGCACGACTACGGCGCGCTTTCCTTTTCAGAAACGTTTGGGGCTTTTGGCGGGCTGTTTGGAATTATTGCAGAATTCTAATCTTTTATAGCAAGCTGTAGAACAGTAAACTTGCTTTTGTTGCCTTCCGGACTAGTCTGCTGTACGAGCTGGGGTGTTTCTGCAAGTCTGAACACCTCTATTAGCCTGTTTAGCAAAGGTGTTTTAATTAATTCACAGTGCTTACTACTACAGGGGATAGTAACATCTCTGTGGATGCTTTTCTGTTGGGTTCTTGGTGATGTCGTTAGTTTGATCTTGTTGCGTGGCCAAAGGAATTGAATCCGTTTTAATTTTTACACAGATTAATCTTAAATACTTAATGCGCAATGTGAAGTAAAGCTTGAATGCTTCGCCTCCTGGTTTCATGCTTCATAGTTTTTTTTCAGACTCAAGAAACAGTAGGACCAGTAGAGAAAGGTGTGATAAATCATTTGAATATCTATAGTGGGAAGGTTTGGCAGCTGTAAAAGGGGTCTGTTGCCCTCTTTTAGCACTTTCCAGCAGTGACATCTGATAGGTGTTGAACCACAGTAAGTAGCCGATAGTGCTGCATCCTCAGAGCTATTTGGCCGTGCTGATGCTGCTTTGGTTAGCGCTTCTGTGTGGTTCTGCATTATTTTATATGGATAGGCCTGCCCAGTGGTCTTCATACGCTACTTGAATGGCAGGTTTTTAGATCCTCAGGTGTAACCTGATCTCATGAAGGAATTATCACCAAGATACCAAACAACTGAGATGGCTTTTTTGCGACTGAGGGTAATGAAGATAATTTATCTGAAGTTTCTCTGTCCCTTGCTGCCTTCCCACTTTCCATTAGAAAAAGATGCAGGTGTTCACCAAGTCAGAATTTGGACCGACTTAACTGGAAATGTGGGAGGCCTGCCATCAAACAAGAACTGTCAGCTCAAGACTGAATATCAGTCTGAATATAGGTTTTAGTTCAATCGGAAGCTAGTTGTCGTTCCCACCTGATGGTCCCTGACTGCTGTTTTGCAGGGCCAGAAGATTGAAACCAGCGTTAACAGAAAGAGCTCTGATGTACCAGTGCTTCGTGAGCAGTCCATGGCACTATGCTACAGCTGGTGATTTGAGTTTGTGACTTAAATTGTCTTGCTACAAACTTAATCTTATTGTGGTTTCAAAATTTTCATTCAGAGGTTTGGAAATGTCTATGATTTGATATGACACGTAGCTCTGAATAAAGCAAAAAGAAAAAAAAGAGAGAAACCTACATAATTGAAAGAATAAATGTGATTAATATTTCTTTTCTTTATTTTTGTAATTAATACTGTTACTCTACAGTAAGAGAAGCTTTTTCTTCAGTTTTCCCAGGGAAAAAAAGCAATAGTTTGCCCAGACTCTGCCTTGTGTTATCACCGTATTTCACTGTACAACTCATGCAACAGCACTTCAATTTCTCACTTTTTGTTCTACCTGCTAAACAAGGACAACATGGATGTATTCACTCTCTTGACCTCTTGATGAAATATTTCTAAAACATGGAGGGTGTCCTCAGTGAGCCCTTTAATCAGTTAAAGCCCTGAAGTATTAAGCTTATACCTATCCTTGTAGAAAGACACTTCCAAATGAAATATAATTTTAGGTATCACTGTACAGACCTGACGCTCTGTTCTGCAAGTTTGCCGTGTTGCATCACCTTGTTGCAGATCATGTGACAAAAGTCACAGTTCAAATTCAAGGTACTCCTAATCACTGCAGAAAGACGTGCTTCCTTGTGTTCTTTAGATGATGCTGTTGAGCGACATATGCTTACGAACAGGCATGGAGGGGCATAGTCGGGCCGCTTTTGTGCTCAGAAAACTCAGAGCACTTCTACTCCAGCTACTGTCTCAGGAAAGTTAAGAAACAAAAACATGTTTTCCTGGAGTTAGTCTACATACCTGTAGGAATAAAATTAAATTTATGACAGTTACTCCATGGTGAAGGAGTCTGCATGATCCATCTGAAAGTAAAATATTAATGCATCCTCTTTTCTTCTTACCTTTCCTCTCCTGTAGTCCCTTAAATGTGGAACAAGTAACATGAAAAAAAATTTATTGTACAAACAAAATACTTTAGGAACGGGAAGTGGAGTTGGGAGGGCTGTTAGTGGCATAGCTTCAGTAATTTGAAAAAAGGTAACTAGAGACCCACTGTTTTCTGCCTCTAGGAATGAGAAAATATCTCTTGCTTCTCTCAGTTTACTTCTGGTTTACTTTTCCCGTGCATGAGTTGATGAATAAGATAAAAGAATCTTACATAGAAAATGGATTCGTGAAGCTGCCAATATTTTATGAAGTATGAATCCAAATTTTGGTCTGATTTGTCACTTGAATATTGCTGAATATTGTTATAGAAGGCACCTGAGAACTTACGGATGCTGACCCATTAGGAGATATACTGTGAGGCCCGTGTGTGCGTGGAGAGAGACTCTCTGATTAATAGTCCTGCTGCGAGTGTGACATATCTGTGCTGCTGTGTAACTTTTTCCGGATGCTAGACACTTATGTTTAATGATATTTGCCTCTTCAGTAGGAGAGGAAAAAGATTGAGATGATGTTAAATTGCTTTTCTCAGTGTGTGCGCTGCAGAGAGGAAAATGAAACGTTAATTCAGTGGGGTTTTTTTTGTCTTTTGTACGTGCCTGTGAAGCGCGAGGGCTCTGGCTTTAACCCATTAGTCTGCATGTGGGGCAGATCTGCTGACCCAGCCGTGTCCCACCTGGGAGAGGGCCGTCTCTGTTACGGTGCGGGGATAAATCCTGTGTACGCTCATGCCACCCGTGAGGTCCAGCCTCAGCACAGTCCTGGACAACTTCTTTACGTCAGAAGAACCTTCCGATAAGTTTAGGTAAACCTTCCCAAAAAACCCGAGAACCGGACAAACTCAGAACTTTCAATCAGGCAACCAATTCTAAGGGCTTTCTCATGGTCTTCATCTGAACCATGTTACTATCAGATACTGCTTGTACAGCCGCAGGCCTCCGAGAAGATCGTTTTGGAAATGATACCTTTAAAACCCCCAAAGATACCGTGTTTTCACATTACTCCTAACAATGATGCAGTGTTGGAGGACCGTGGAAACAGTTCAGTGGCTTGACTGCCACCTACTGCTCACTGCTCCTCACGCCCGGGCTCCGCCGGCTTCGGCAGCCGGAAGGCTAACATTTTTGTCAAATTTCTAGGAAAAATACCCTGTTTATGCGTTTTTGAACTAGATAGAGGAGGCTGCAGCTGAATTTACGAACATTAAATATTGCTACTAGTTTACAATCTATAAATTTCCAGTGTAAGAGACTCCAAAGAACTGGGGAGATATGTTTAGCATACGGAGATGGTAAAAAGTTGGAGAAAGCTCCACATTTGAATTTCAAAACCTACAAAGTTAAACGAAGGAAAACACTAGACTTTAGAAGGTTCTTGAACTTTACATGGCAAATACGGGTTTTCATCATTTTTTTTAGCATCTAGTGGTTTTCTAATGGGGGCTGTCCGTTGACTCTCATTTCAGCCAAGTGTTAATTCCAGTTTAAGGGGGAAATCGAGGAGCTGCCCACCGAACACCCTCTGTTTTCTGCTTCACAGAAGGCCCCATCCTGCATCACACAGAACACCGCCCTCAGGGGGACCTGGCACTGCTCCCCGTCCGAGTCTTGAAATCCTGAGAATCAGGCAGCACTGTTCAGACCCTTTTCATGGCAGCATTTAAAACAAACAAACAAACAAACACCCCCACCCCCCCCCAAAGCAAAAAACCACCCAAAAGCAACAACAAAAAACCTCCCCGCCAACCAAATCAAAGCCCAACACTCCCGCACCAACATTTTAACACCCATAATCCAGTCGGTAGCCTTATGCCGTTACTTTAGGGACTGTCCAGAGCTGTTGCTGTCATTTGGTGCCCTGTTGTCTCATGCCCTGCAGTAATTATAACAGATACTGCACAAAACCACCAGGATCATACACATTGCATGATATAAATAACAAACAAAAAGCACAAACAGTGTTGCTGTATCGGTATTTACTAATGAGATCAGAATAAGAGGTAAATAAAGATTTCTTCACAAGAAATGTAAATGTGGTCACCACAAACTGTGTATAGGGGACCTTTTTGTGTAATAGCCTTCCTGATAGTAAGCACAGTCCGATACCATTGGGGTTTCATTTACAACATCCCTGTTCACACTTTAAGTGCCAGTCTTGGGAGATGGATTTAATTCCTATGAAAACCTTTCACTCTGTCCGGAAAAAAACCCAGAGCTCATCCTCCCACTGTTTACAATGTTGGGGGAAAGCAAAGGGCTGTTAAACTACTGCTCACAAAGTTCAATCAGAGCCCTATAGGCTATTCCAGGAAAAAAGAAAAACCTATTTAACGCTTTCCAAAGAATTAACCATTAGGGCACCATTCATGGAGACAAACCAGTAGCGTCTTTGCAGGGCTAAGATCACCCAGTTGGGTAACAGAAAAATAATTTCTATGTTTTAGGTGACCAGTTGAATTACGCAAATAATGAATAACAAACAGCCATGCCGAGTGAGCCACTTGCACATTATTTTGAGCTTAAAATTCCTTTAAATAGATTTCTTGCAGAGAATGTCAAAGATCCAGCATCTTTCTAAAAACTGTGATCCATCCGTGGGCTTTCCAGGAACCAAAAAATGTAAATATTGTATCTGTTGAACTTAGCTCAGTGAGTAACTCAGCCAGCTGTAACTTCAGGAAACCATTATCTTTTGTTTGTCTGGAGCCCCTCTGAAGGTAAATGTTATTTTAGAGATTAAGAGGAAATGCTTTTGATCTGGGAACATCAGTATGCCTACTTAAAAAAATATAACTTTTCCCCTCTGATAAGGTGAGGGAGAAAACTTGGTGACCTTTAAAATTTCATTTGGATAAATAACGCTTACCGACTCCTAGCTACCCTACTATATTTTAAAGGTGATCATGTGAGACAGCTATGAAATAAAAATATTTTACCCTTCTTGTACTGTACACTGGCTGTACTTTTAAGAAAACAATACACAGCTATAAGAAAGCTCCATAGTGTACGCAATGCAAATATACAGTTAACTGGTTAAAAGTATGTTGAATTTACCCTTTTTTTTTTTTTCCTAACTTCTAAATTCAAACAAGTGAAAAAAAATAATCCAGCTGATCCAATGATATTGAATACTTTTTGGCAATGTTGAGCTGTTGATTGTTTTACTGCACCCAAAGCTGTGCTAGACCCCTCGCAGCCCAGATAAATGAAAGTGTGCAAAGAGCTTGTCACTTAATTTCACGTATGACAAAATGAGGAGGCGAAAACAGTGGGCTTGGTGAGCCAAAGGATTAGAAAAGGTTGTATTAATAACTTCGTATGATTATTCAGCAAAGTCAGTGGTTGAACTGCTATTTTTGGGCTACAATACTTAAAAATAAAATAAAAATGGTGCCGTGTCTGAGTCACTCCCTGGGACATGGCAGAGGGATGGGTTTTAAAGGGCATTTTGTGGCCTGCCAAGCCCGTGCAGGAGAGCTGTGCGTGTTTAGAGGCAGCGTATCTCCGAACAAGAGCTTTGTCTGCAGAAAGGCTTGAAGGATCGGGTCCTCTTCCATCGTGTGAGCCTCCATTGTGGTAAAAAGTTACGGATCGAGTTCAGGGCTGGCTGTATTACTCAGGGGTGAATCGCACGTTCCATCCCAAACTGGTGCCAACAAACCCTTTGAATCTGAATTGCCGAGAGGTAGTGTAATGGCAAAACTGACACGTACCTGATAGCTGTAACCTTAGTTACATTGGCTCTGACAGAACTCATGGCATTATAAAGCAGTATTAATGCCATGTTAATTGAACTACTAAATGGCACCAACCGTTGAAACTGTTGGTTGCTGCTGCAGTCCACTTACACTGATATTTATTGAAAGCTAAAGGAAGAAACGGTTTTGCTTAAAATGTTGGTAAAGAAGCTGAAAGACTAAAATTAAGTTGACCTTTTGATAGATGTCTGTTTATTGATTTAAATTCACCATTTTGTGAACAACGTCGACGAGGTCTGTTAGAATAGAAGCATGTATAATAACATGAGCTAAACAATTTTTATTTCTTTGTGTGTCATTATAGAGAGATTGAAGCAAGCTTCACCTAAGTGTAGTGATGCAAAAAAAATAATAGTACCCAGTCTGGATGTGAAAAAGCAGAGGAAAACAAGAGCTTCATATTAAAGTGCCTTCTAGGTAGCTGACATGACGCATCTAGTCAGACGTAAATAATGACAGACGGAAACTATCATGAGGTCTGTGAAGCATCAACATGCTGCCATCATTTTCTTTCTAACCTTGCCTTGCTAGCAGCTCTCAGACTTACAGGCTGAGAGATCATTTAAAAAGCAAATCCTAATGATGCTGCCCACTGTAACAACAGCCAGTGAGATTGGCATCAATTTAGCTCGGTTTGGGAACTCAGGCTCGCAGCCATTGCTGGCTCCTGACACCCCAAAGGGGCTCCGTCCTTCCCTCCCTCCTTCCCTCTCTCCCTCCCTCCCCGGCTCCCCACGGCTCCCTCCGCATCTCGCTGGAAATGATCCACCTGTATGGGCAAGCGGGAGAGCCGCCACTGCTCCTTCACCTGCTTCTCCGCGGTTCGTTCTTTTCACTTCTTTCTTTCAGGGGATTGGTTTGTTTGGGCGCCCAGAATATGCTCTTTGCGGTATACATTTTATTTGTGGTGCACGTGCCTAGGAAAAGAGAGGGAGTAACGCGCTGGTGTCCCTGTAGCTTCAGCCGAGCCAGTGCTATGGTTCAGATAAACACATCTGTACATGGCTGCCATAATCAATGTGGAATGGCAGAGCAATTTTGCAGATGCAACTCAGGAAAAAAAAAAAAAGGCAAAACAAAAAAACCTCGCAACACTTACGTGTCTTGTCCAGCTCAGTAGACTCTATTCATCAAAACAACCTACAATAAAACAGTTGCGCGTTTTATTTAAGCCAGTGGCTTCGTTGCAAAGCGCTGGGAAACAAAGCTGGTGTGCGATAACGTAATGGCATTATCACTTTGCAAAGCAGCATGTGGCTTTGCTTGGGTGCTGGCAGGGCACGAGGGCTCAGGGAAAGACAGATGACAACATGGGAAAACAAGTAGATCAGACTGCTTGTTTTTGATTGTAAACATTATTTTTATATACAACAATGAATTTCATCCTGTTTGGTAAGCCTGACCTGAGGCTGTATAAGTGTATTTCCATTGTTTGTATGTAAATTAAAACATGACCAAAAAAAAAATAATAAATCCTTCCCAGCCCTCCCCATCAGAAGGCTATTTACGCTTCACAGATCTTTCCAGTACTTTAAGCACAACTAAGCAGCTACCTCAGGTAAAGAAGATGCTATTTTTCCAAGGAGGCATTTTAAAAGATTTCCCCACACGCATTTCTGAATGTTCTAAATACTAATGCAGAATTCGTGACTCTCAAAGTAAATAGATGGCACTTAATTATGCTGGTGATGTCAGGTACTGTATAGGTTGATTTCCCAAGGCGTAAGTGAAAAATGTACTATTTGGTCTTAAATTTAGACTTAATAAATAGCTAATTTAGGATCTTGTTCTATATGCAAGGATATAATCACAAGGCATTCATTTTTAAAAGGTTTCATTTATTCTTGTGAGCTTAATTATTGCAAGGAAACTGTGAGCAATTTGTTTTTTTACCAGTGTCTGATTTCTGAGAATGGTTATTAAATATTAAATGGATGCATAATTCAGGCAATTAAGAAAGTAATCACACAAAGTAATGTAATGGAAGTTAATTATTACTGCATAAGCAAATAGTTCATTAATGCTAGTAGTTGCTATGGCTGCATTCTTAATACATGCAGAACTGAAGCATGAATCCTCTGTGTATTTGGAGGTACCAGAAGTATGGTACTGCAGGAAGAGTGCTCCTAATGAAAGGCACAGGCAAATAAGGTCATATTGACCCCTGACTTGTCTGAATGCGGTAGGATCATCATTACTTAAGAGAGTTTTATCAAAACCGTGGCTGCTTTAGATGCTTATAATCTCTTCTGTTTGTAACACAGACCGTGGCTTAAAGCAGGGAAGAACTTGGGGAATTCAGCCGGTTTAAAATAAATCGCCAATCCTGTTTCCCCTGTTAAAATCTACCCAGTGGTGCTCCTCTTGTTAAAAGGCTATAAAATCATTATATGTAACTTAAAAGGATCGTACAATTTTTCAGTACAAAAGCATAATAGCTGACAACCACCCTTGTTAGATTTTGTTCTTCAACCACCAGAGCAAAATGTGACATTTCTTTGCTAACATTATTTCCCTAAAGCATAGCACTTCATAAAGACTATTTTAAGCCAAGAGACACTCGCGCAGCTACATCCGCCCTAGTAGGCTGTGGTGCTGTAATGTTAACCTTAGCACTGTGTGGTTCTGCCGGGGATGGGCAGATCTGTGAATGAGGGGCGGACGGTGCCAAATGGTAAGGAGGTTTTCATGGTAACCTTGAAAGACGTGAAGACTGGACAGTCGGTTCCTTCGTTTCATGCCTTTGGTGACAAGCAGAACGTCACTTGTCCACTTTAGGCTGTGTTTTAAAAGGGGAAGAAAAGAACAAGACAGCCATTCATGCTGGACAACCCTGTGAGTCACTGCATGCCTACTTTTTCCAGCTGCTGGTTCTTGCTTGCTCCTCGCTCAAAATACAGCCACATTAGGTAAAAGGAGATGAATTTTGTCACCAGCTGTGCACTGGGGCTAAGCAAAAAGTGGGATTGGAATAGCTGGCATAAAGACTGCTCTGAACTGCCTGCAATGTCTGTAGCCCCAAAGCTACAGACATTTGACAACTGAGGACACTGAGGTTTGCGATTTTTAGTCCTCTACTCGTCACTTCAGAGCATCCCACAAAAAGGACTGTAAGGAAAGGAGGATGTAGGAGCCAGCTGTTGCTAGCTCGGTGCTTACTGAATTTTCTGAAGAAATCTTCAAATGGTTACTTTATGTTCCTGACATATCTAGGACTTGAACAGGCAAGGAAACCTAAGGTGGGGGGCGGGAAGCATCGTGGTGGCAGCTCAGCCTTGCATTCTGATCTTCCCAAGGAAGACCAGTCAGCTGGAATACTGATATGATGAATCTGGAAATAAGACTGTGACTGTCTAGGGGAGAAAAGAGGTTAGACCTTTGGGTTGAAAATGCACTTGTGCACGCACACACATGCACACGCACAATGACATTTCTAAATTTGTTTTTGGTACCACTCATTCCATGAAAGTGTTCATTATTTTGAAATTTTTAATGCCGTTTCAGAATGAAAACAAATGTTGGAGTATAGGAAATTCCTGTGGGAGAGAAATTGTGTTTTTACCAGCTCTAATAACCACCAACGCAACAGCATGAGCAGTCAATCAAACAGGAATTGAGCCAGCACAACCCCAGGAAAGTTCCTTTCATCCCTCCTTTATTTGAGAAGCAAACCCTTAGTCTTTTTGCAAGCCCTATTAAACGTACAGCTTTTGCAGAGCGTCTGGGAAGGCATGAGATTTGGCTGCATGGGGCTGAGTGTGAGCGAACAAGTACCAGACTCTCCCAGGCCCCACAAACAACACCTTGCAAACGGCCATCTGAAGCGTTCCACGTTGAGTGCCTCTCTTGGCTGTGGCAGCGTCACACAGGAGGGTGGCGAGCCCCTCGGCTCAGGTGGCTGCAAACCTTCTGTGGCGCTTATGTCTCATAGCTGGGTCCTCTGAAGTCCCTCTCGGTGCCACTCACACCAATTTTGGAGCCCTCCTGTCACACACTCTTGACAAAATGCCTTGCTTAGTGCATAAACTGCAGAGTCCGGTGCAGCTTTGCACCCAGAGTGGTTTCAAGGTGCAGCCCTGTGCAGAGGGCAATGCAACCATCCAGAGGAAAAAGAGAGGGCAAAGGTGGCTTCTTGTGGGTAACTGTCCAAGTTGTTATCCGAAAGGACGCCTAGTTCAGTTCAGGCAGTAAAAAAGCAAACTCGAATAATAAACACATTCCGTCAACCCAGATGCAGTATAATTGAATTATATTTCTTGAACAGGATAGAACACGGACAGAAATGTGTCATGAGGCTATAAAAAAGGCAATTCCACCCCATGCAGTTCCTCATAGGCCAATGAATAGCAGGGGACCTTTGGTATCTTACCCTAGAAACTGCTTAAGCAGAAATTATCAACCGTTATTGCCTGTCGTGCCACCTTTTCCACTCCTGCTAGGAGGTGAAAGCAAGGAATGGAGTGCTTAATGATCAAGGTGATGGTGAGATTGGCCAGGTCTGATATGACTTTGTGTGAATAGATGAATATCTGTTTCCCAGAAAACTATTAACTGGCACAACATGTTGTTGAAGGTCTGCAGCCCGACCTCGCCACCTACCTATTCCTGATGCCCTCTGGCAGCTGGGGCTGGGATGGGCAGGCAAAGCATCAGCATCCACGGCTTTCCAACGGGGGTGGCTGCCGGCTGGGGCTGCAACTGGGTACCCTGTTGGTTTTGTCTTTTTGGTGGGATTTTTAATTTAGTGCGTACGTTTTTTTGGTGACCGCATTAGAAGTTTGGATAACTGTATTGATGGCAGTTTTAGTTCTCATATGGACTGCTTATCTGTATTTTTGGCAAATGAATGTGCAATAAGTGCACTTGGAGGTTTTTCTTCGCACAAAAGCTTGCTCATTGCATATGGAGGCATATGCACAACTCATTCCTTATAGAGGTTTTTTTTTGTTGTTGTTGTTCCAATGACAGCCCAAAGAAAGTAAGGATTTCCAGAAATGAGCACACAAACAGCAGAGGTCTCATTAAAACTATAATCCCCTGAAACAAAAAATCTCAATTTACTTTTAAAATACAATTTTAAATACAATTCAGAAATACAAATTTCTGAATAAAAAATTTGCCCATATAATCTTCTTGATGCTCTGTAGATAGTCTCTGTATACTGTATTTTTCTAATCAAACAGTCATAGTTTATTTCAGATAAAAATTTTAAGTTTCATTTACTGTGTCATGTGTTACAGAAACGTCCCTCAAGGCTTTCATTTAACAGCAGTATTGACACTATTTTTCTTTTATTAAAACACCTTGTCTTTTTATGAAGCAAAACAATCGAGCAAAAATAATTTCAAATGCTGATTTTTGTTTTAAACGACGTTGTTGTAGTTCTAAGTTCTGGTTTAATACAGATAACTGTTGGATGTTTTGTTTTTATTTAACGTGGCAAAAATTACCTGTGTTAGAACAGCCCAGTAGGCCAGGGCACCTGCCTGGGTTCATAATCCTGTCTATCTAGCTGGGGATATGTCCTAATAAAATACTGGCAATGCCTAAATATTTTTCTTTATAAAAATTAAAAATAAAAAAAAAAAGCTATAATGTTAAAATTGTACCTGTCTCTCAACCTTGCCTATATGTTTATCAATCTCTAGGCTCAAACCAAGCATGACAAATTTAAATGCTTTGCCAGTTGTCTGCTGCATGAACAACTCCCAGTTGATTTCCTACCCATACAGAAAACGCGTGTCCCTTATTCAGCTCCGAGCCATAGCTTCGTGTGGCGTTTGGGAGGCAGAATCTTCACAGTAAAGAGTTTAGGCATTTTTTTTTTTTTAACTAGCTCTAACAAGTTACCTTGGAGTGGCTTATTTTGAGTGATTCGTTCTTATTTCCCCAATAGTCCCGTTGATTTAACTCAGTATAGTCATACAATAAACATTTCAATAACCAGGTCAACATGCAGTATTCATAAATTCTTGCAAAGCAGCTCTACATCCATCATACAGTATAGTAAAGGTTGAACACCACAGTCTTATCCTATTTTTCATTTTCCTTAAACATATGCACATACTTCTTCAAATCATACCACACCGTTATTCATAGATTCTGGGAGGCTGTCATGAAACTCGACAAAAAAAAAGTGTGCATATAATTGTATGGACTCTGACAGAGATAACAAGGAAAAAGTTGAGGTTTCAAGTACTTATTCAAGTTTTGGATAAGGAAAATTATTTCCTTTTCTCTTTGGTCTTTGTTGGCAAGCAAGCATAGAAGTAACAAATGCCCAGTTGTAGGCTGTCAGTCTGTATAGGCATGGCGATGGTTTCTATTATTTTTTTTTTCTTACTGTGTCTGTTCGTATTACATTTGTTCTCATTTTAAAGGATTTCCTGTAGGTATTTAGAATATATAAAAAGCTGCCTTCTAAGTCTTAACAGAGAATGTAATGAACTTCAAATGGGTCTGGGATGAAAAGTTTGCACAAAAGTTGGAAAAAGTATGTACTTGTGATAGTTCAGAATCATTTGCTTATTCTGTATGGGGGTTTCGTTTTTTAAAACACAGTAATTCTTCATCAAAGTGTAACTCTATGTTCCTTCAGTGTTTTTCTTAATTCTCTGCTTCTTTTGTTGTTTCTTTGGAAGTAATGATTGTCAGAAACTGGGGGGTTTTTGTTGCTGTTCTCAGTTGCATCTTTACTTTTCACTAAGTTTTGCTTAGAATCATAGAATGTGTTGGGTTGGAAGGGACCTTTAAAGGCCATCTAGTCCAGGCCCCCTGCAGTAAGCAGGGACATCTTCAACTAGATCAGGTTGCTCAGAGCCTCATCAAGCCTGGCCTTGAATGTCTTCAGGGATGGGGCCTCCACCACCTCTCTGGGCAACCTGTGCCAGTGTCTCACCACCCTCACTGTAAAGAACATCTTAAGCATTGCTTGAACATCTTAAACAGGTCAGTCACCTGCTTCCCTTCTTGTACATATTGTCCCTGCTCCCTTGGCCCAGAGAATTGTCCCACTCTTGAGAAAGCATGAAGGCATCCGGGGAGGAGGTGGGCCTTGGTCAGGGAGCGTACAAGCTGCATTTATGGCATGTACGTTATGAAGGTCCTGGCCACTAGTTAACCACAAGTTTACTGTACGCCCCTTACAGCCAAAGGCCCATCATCCATGTGTAGGGATTACCATGTGTGCCAGTGCTGTCAAAGGACACCGTGCGAGAGGAAGACAGAGCGGGTATTGCGTAGTGGTGCTTTGGGAGCGGAGGAGGAGTGGAAGGATGAGTGTTATCCCTCATCAGACCTGCCACAGACAAGGCAGGTTCTGCTCCTTCACCCCCACCTCCTGCTCTTGTTGGCAGCTGCTACTGCACCACAACCTTCCCCATGAACCAGGTGCTGCAGGTGCCTGAACACCACCTGGCCTTGTTAATGGCATGGATTATCTCTGCCTTAATGTAATGTTTTGTCTAGCTGATGGAATTACCATTGGGAGTTTAAAGGAATGGAATAATGAAACTGTGCAAAAAGTACAAAGGAAAGGTGTTAAACAGAGAAAAATGCCAGACGGGTGAAACTGAATGCAAGTAGGGTACTTGTAGGTTGCTGGTGGCATTGTAGTGGTGTGTTAGTGTAGCGGGAAGAAATCCATGACTATAGAAATTTGGTTGAAGTTAATCTTGCATCTGAATTAGCTTTATAAGCATTACTTTAAGCTCATACTTCAAAATTGGTTAATGGGATGATAGGAGTAGATCTTTGCTGGCTAATTAGCATCTCTCTTCCTCCTATCTCTATTCTAAATACAACCTGAAATGCCTTGATGGTATCCTGTGGATAGACAAAGAATGATCAAAAAAATTCAGATGAAATCTTTGTTTTTATTTATTGCTTACTGCCATAAATGCATGTATAATAAATGCAGAAAACGAAGGCAGCTCTGACGTTAAAAAGCTTAGTCTGAAAAAGAGAAAGAGGGGAGAAAAGGTCCCGGTTGAGAACTAGGGGATAGCTTATTTAATTTTTTTTTTTTAAATAGTAATTCCACATTCCCCGTTTCTCCCATGAAAGACTCCCAGCAAGATCCAAGCTTTTTGCTATGCCTTGGGAACTGCTGGGCTTCTCAGGGCAACTGGGCTCCTTGTGGGACCAGATATCTGCAAAGTCACCTTGGCTGGTGACACTTGGCAGCAGCAGTTAATTTCAGGTGGAGAGACAAAAAGATGATGTTGACCTTCAAAAGGGAAAAAGCTCCACCCTGCAGTTACCTGACTGCATCCCCCTTCAATGAAGTGATTTTGGCGTTTTGGTGTGAGCCTTGGCAGGGTACAATTCTCTTCGAAGTTGCGTAGACCCCTGTGATTCCTAACTGGTAAGTTAATGCTGTCCCGCCAAGGGAATACTCTAATGTTACGGGTAGTGCAGTGTCATGCCAGTACGTAATGTTTAAGGACTGCTTGCCTGGAGTAATCTTAGAAGCGGAACATCTTGAAAATCACTTCAGGACTTTTATTTGCATGTGCAAGTCAGTTAACAGCTCTCGGAGTTCAAGAGGTGGTTTATCTGTTGTGTAGGGATAGCACTGTAACTTTTCATAGAAATTGTTTGCTAGATCCAGAACTCATTAGTGAACTCTTAATAGTTCATCTCAGTGTTTGCCCCTGAACTGAGGTGCTGATAGGTTGCCAAGACTTGTTTAGCAAAACGCTCCCAGGGAAATTCTCAGGAGTACAAGGTCTGTGCATACTGACTCCCTCCCTTTGTCTCAGTAAAAATGTAAAAGCTATTTCAAGGCATCTAATGTTAGAATCTGTTACTAAAATAAAATAAATCAGTACAGGGTTTTTTTCCACTCTGCAGCTCCAACCCTCCTTTCTGCGATCACTGCCTTTCCCAGAGCATTTCAGCTTTATAGCTATGGCACCCAGCAGCCATGAAATTACCCTAGGATTGTTTCATACAAAGGAAAAACTTATCTGAGTATTAATATTTTTATTAATATAAATAAGTAGTTGCTGTAAACCCAAAGTTATTTGTCATTCCCTCTAAATGAACAACTGAAGTTGTTACAGCTTCCTATTTTAAGTAGGAAATGAAATGTTTGGCAACTGCTTTAAAAAAGCTTTTTGCATAAACTTGAAAAATGTAAATTTAATTTTTTTGGAATTTTTTGTGGGGAGGTAGGATTTCTTCATTTCAGGTACTATGCCATCGCTCTGGCTAAGTTGTGAGCCTGCTAAAATATATTAAGAACACGTATTGCCGGTTAAGACAACCTATTAAAATCTGGATAAGCTTTGGAGAAGTATTAAATATTTATGCCTTAAACTGCTAAAACTGTTTCTTTGCTGTAAGTTGGGCTATGTTCTTTCAGCCAGTCTTGTTAGTATACTACATAGCACCACACGCTTTGTTGGCACTTGCCTATCATAACACATGGGTAATAAAAATATATTTGTAGTTTTTACTTAGAAGTTCTGTTTACAGTGTATGTATTACATGTAATTAACTTGGTATTACTGCATCCCATATAATATCATGAAATATTTCCTCCCTCAGTGTAATACAATAGAACTTTATTACTTGAATTAGGAAGGCAAATTAAGGGGAGACAGAAATGCTTTGGTTTTCACTGTGCATCTTTTAAGCCATGCTGGAGCAAATGACGTTTCCAAGTAATTAAGATAAAATTGTGAAAGGGATATGTTTATCCCTGATTATTAACGTTCAAAGACTAAGTTGACAAGGTTATCCAGAAATCATGTACGGTGATTTCTCCAGTACAAGGAGTCAAATGAGAACCGGTAAAGTTCTTGAGTAAATAAAAAAACCTGGCAAAAAATACTTTTTTTTTTTTTTTGTTCAACTAATTGCCACTTCTGTTTCAAGGAGTCAGACTTGCATATACTGGAGCAAAATTTGTTTCCTGACTTCAGCTTCCTGAAATCAGATCATAAGTGAGATCACTCGCTTGGTACGTTAACGTGGGCATTCTACTTTACTTAAAACAGGACGCATGAAGATGACTGATTGGTATACAGAGCTATGGTTACTTCATGTATTTATGTCCAGTCCCAGGCCTTGAAAAAACGCTGCTACTTTCTTTTTGAAAGAACATCCCACCTGACTTGTAACTATTACTTATGTTTCAATAGTCTCACTGAACAGAGGAAAAGCAAAAGGACGTTTTTCCTCTCTGGACAGCAAGTCTCAATTCGAGAATGACATGCAAAAATTTCTTGAGTCTTTAATGTTTTTTAGAAAGCACAGTCAGTAAAATATTCAGGAGTGAATGAATCCAAGTGTTCTGGATCACCATATTTTGTAGATAAAGTTATGATAAAAGGAAAAAAGGGCAGCTATGAACATGGAGGAAGTGGCAGAAAAGCAAGGCTTAAAAACATCTTGACGTGAAGTGGCAGAAGATGTTGGATAAATCTTGCAGATGAGAAACACAGATGTCGGTTAAGAATCTGAACAGCTAATAACATTGGTGAGAGGAGGAAATTAACGGTAAGATTAAGAGCAGTGGTGGATCAAGGTGATCTACAGAGCCACGAACAAGGAAAGGTAGTCCTTGCAACGTGCCACATGCCAGGAGAGATGTTCCCCTTCAGCAGCTCTGCCTGGTCTCTTCTGAATGGGTGTCAGGAAGTGGAATTTAAGTTTTTGCCCCAAAAGCAAACCCAGGTCATGGTTGAAGTGCTGATGATGCCCTTGCCCACCTTGAGCCTAATCCTGAGCTCAGTGAAAGCAAAGACAGATGATTCCTATCGACTTCAGAGCACTCTGAGTCAGACCCGCTGCAAGGTACTTGATAAGAACCAAGTGCTGTTGCTATTGTCTTTCCTATGGCCAGCTCCCGTATGCAAATTAATTTGAAAACTCCATAACCAGTGTGAAATTAGTCATATGTTGCCATTGCTGCTTAGGGGTAATTACTAATCCCTGCAAAGACAGTAAGTGTGAAAGGCTCTGCAGATGCTGTCTGGGACATTCCTGGGCAGGAGAGAGCTTGGCGCCATTTTTATAGTTATGCCTGTTAAGATTTAATAGATGGAAAGTTTCATTAGTGAACTGTGTTGCAATTAACTTGAAGGAGGGTTCCAGCCTACTGTATGCAGTCCTTCCTCAGAGAAAGTTGTTTACATTTCCTTTTGGTAATAATTTATTGGCTTTTCAGCACTTGAATGTTAATGAATAGGGAGGGCCATGATTTAACAAAAAACCCACCAACAACACATAACATGATTTTCTCATTACAACTAACCTAATCCTCTTTTAGAGTATAACTTTTTATTCCTCAGTGAACATACTGGTTGCTGAAAGTCAAGACTGAGTTGACCCAAGGGCAAGGGATAACACAGAAATGCAAATTTAAGGGAATAGTTTTCTCCTTGGTAACATCTGTAATAAGGATTAATGGGGTAGTGACCTGGTTTTTGTTTGTCTTTTTACCAGTCTACCCTGAGGCCAGATCCTGCATGCTTCACCCAATACTTTCATTGCAAAACAGATTAGGATTTAGGCCTTCTTGGTCTTGCAGGTGACCTGCCATGAGAGAAGAGGCACACAATTCCTACTAACTTTAGAGCTGCTGCAGACTGATTTTAGTGCATTTATTGGGGAATTGCTCTGCACTACTTCTTTTGAAAGAGGAATATGTGGTCGCATGAAGCTGATTGATGTTCATAGTAACTGAGGATCATGTTCCCTGAACCTTCTGGGTCTACTTGAAAAGAGCTCTATCAAAGCAAGCAGCGGTTGAGACCAGCCCTGCCGAGCTCAGCTCCTGCCATCTCCCAGCTCTCCTGCAGCAGACAGCCCTCGCTGCCCTCCTGAGCCACAAGCAAGTGCTGGTGAGATGTCTGGTGGATGCTTTCATCCTTTGAGAGGCTCCCGGCATGCTTTTGCTGACACTTGTAACCATAAAGTTAGGGCAGACTGCTCTGAAAAATTGTTATCCTTGATTCAGAGTCAAGTTCCTCAGATTTCGATCAAAAACTTTGGCCAAAAAAATTAAAAAAAATAAGTATAGACTTATATGAAGATCCCTTAGAAGTCAGGTTTGCCCTGGCACTGGTACAGACATTTATGTCTGTGCAATATAAATATTCATGCGAAGTCAAGAAACAGAGATCATGTAACTTGACCATGAAGTTGTGGTGACCTGAAGGAATTCCAGATGATGGCAGTTCAGAGCACCATCAACTGATGGACATTCTAGTTTTCTCTGTACAGACACTTCTTCTCTGATCAAGACAGTGCAGAGCTGATAAACTGACACTAACAGGAGCTGGAAGGTTTTTGCATTTCTTAGTTAATCGGGAAATCTGTGCATGATGACCAGTGTGTGATGTGTGACTTCTTCTTGGCCTGGCATCATAATCTCAAAATGAATGAACAGAAATAAGGAAGGCATTATACTATTTTATGCTAAATTAAGCTATCTGCAGAGCACTAAATATCTATCTCTGGAGAAGCATCATAAAACCTAAGTATTTTCACTGCAACAGTGGTATTATAAGTATTTTATGGTTTATTGCTAGAATGTGAAATTACTAACCAAGATTTTTAAAAATACTAGAAGAAAATAGGAAAATGAGAACCATTCATACAAATTTTGTTCTGTTATTTAACTGAAATTTCAGTTATTGTTCCATTTAGAGCTCACCAAAGATGATTTTTTTTAACATATCCTTGCGAGGCGGGGGAAAAAGCATATTCGTCAAAGCTTAAATACTCTGTAGGGGCACAGTGGGTCTGTCTGAAACCTCCCGTGGGCAAGGTTTGCAGGGCTGAGGGTAGAAAATTTGGTCAAAGTGGACGCAGGCAGACTTGCCAAATGGCCCGTGTGTGCACGCTCAGCCGGACCACGTGAGCTTAGGTCAGGGCAGTAATATAAGAACTGCCGTCCCTGCTGTGGCTTTTTCTGAATGAGTGCCTCTTCTCGCGATGCTACAGACAATCCATTTTGCATTAAAGGTTTAGGGGGGGCATAGAATTGTGTGTGTGTGTGTGTCTGATCTTATAGAGACCTTTTAGTCCTACTCCAGGGGCTGAGGAGTGGATGAGGAGAGTTAGGGATGGGTGCATGTATCCCTCACGTATTGCCCCATGAGCCCCATCAGTCTGGTGGGTGATTCCTTCTCTTCCCCTGTCCTTCTCTCATGGTGCTGCGAAGTATTCTGGAAAGTCTTAGTTTTGGGGGCAAAGGAACAAGAAAGAATCTGAAAGCTCAAAAAAAAAAAATTCCCACCCTGCTTCATGTGTGATTGCAATTGTGAAGGCTAAGGGGGAAATTTTGGACTCGTACAGCTAATCCTTTACTTTTTATTTTGATGGATGTACGATGGAAAATAAAGGATGAGATATTACACAGAGGAAGTGGGTGTGTGAGAGACAGGGCAAGGTGCACCCCCTCAGAAAAACAAGGTGTGTTGGATGCATTGCCGTGATGCTAAGAGCAGGATGTCTGCATATGCGCACGCATACCCACCCATGCTGGAGCTGTGTCTTAAGAAAGAGGAAGATGTTAGCTTTTTTCCTTAATTTTGGATCTTCCTACTTCTTTTAATAAATGTGATATTATTAGCTAGCCCTAAAAAATTTAGAGTAAGTTGAAATACAGTGCGAGAGAAAAGCAGCAGGCTCTGATCAGTGTGACTAGGATGAAGAGAAAGACTTTTTCCAGAGGTTTCTCAAACACAGGTGATGGATGTGGAGCTACCCCGAGGTGAGGGTTTTGCCACCAAACGTGTTTGAGACCGAGTCACTTGAGTTAGGGCTGCAGTGCTGTTGTGGCTGGGGTTCGATGGGATAATGGTGCATTAACCTGCAGCATAGGATCATCTCCCACCCCGCCGTAAAATTATTAGCTGCATTTGAGTATTGTAATCCTAGGAAGGCATACTTCCAAATGGCTCAAAAGAATGTCATGCAGCCTTTATTAGTTTGTCACTACAGCAGAGACGCCTCCAACTCGCTTTGATTTAGTGACATAACTCGTGGGTAACAGCTTTAGGCAAGGCCACACACATGCAAACAGCCACTGGTGATTTGGATAATTAGTAGGAACGGCAAAGCCCTGTCTCTTTACAAGAAAGGTAGCAATGATATGCAATTAAAAATGAGCTGTAAAAGGTGAAATCCTGTAGCTATATGGAATAGGCCAGGTTGAGTAAAACAACATAACAGCTATCAAAAAAAAAAAAGAGAGGAGAATGAAAAGAAAATGCCCTAATTTTGAGTGTAATTTTCAGTGAAATATTTTCTAAAGGTGGAATAGGAGACAATCTTTGGCTTCTCTGAAAACAGGAGTAGCTCCATTGTACAACCAGTGTCCTGATGTCTGTAGGATCTGTTATCTTACAATATTTATGTTAAAGGTGTCTGAATGGAGCACCTTGATAATATGAAAAAATGTCAAAAATATTATAATTAACCAGAAAAGTATGAGATGCAATTAATATTTTCTCTTACAATTTTTTTTTTCTACCTCTTGGTTCTTGATGACTTCTGCAGTGCTTGGCCCTTCCTGTTTTCTTTGCATTGGAAAGGTTTCAGATTGGCTCCAGCATTATTTGTTTAGACAAGTTTGGGTTATGTTCCCTTTTTTCCTTATCTACTCCTCCTTATTTGCCTTATGGAACTGAACTTGTGACACTGTACCATTTCCTTGGCAGCAGTCTGCCAGTTGTATTCAGTATCAGAAAAAACCCCATGAGGATAGTTATCAAGTATTTCTAATAAATCAGAATGACTTCACGCTATTTTGACTACCGCATATTTATAATACAGTTTTACATCTGTAAATCTGGAATGAGGTAGGCCACGATACATGCTGGCATCATCTGATATGTCTATCAGATGATACAATATAGAGGTCTTGACTACTGAGGTCATTAAAGATCCCCAAACATGCCTCACAAAAGAATTTTTAAACTTACTGTTCTGGGAAAATAGATTTTAGATATTTCACAGAATCACAGAATGGTAGGGGTTGGAAAAGACCTCTGGAGACCATCTAGTCCAACCTCCCTGGTAATTTCTGGAATAATTACGTTCTGCCAAAGTAAGTTCTTGCTCCAGATTGAATTTTATATAGTGTTTTACCTCATTTCTGTCAATAGGTGTGCACTAGTGACTGCATAGCATTGTATGCGTAACGTTTTATGCTTTACAGGTAGTTCTATTTCAATAGCTGCTGAATGAGTCGAAAACTAATACATAGGTCCTGTATTTCAAAATCCAGTAGATAATTAACAAATACAGGCTAGCCCTTATTGTTTAAGTATATAAGGTGCCCTTGGGCTCATAGTCATGTTTTTGACCACTTTTATATACAGAACATTAGCATTATGCTCATAGAATCATAGAATCATTTAGGTTGGAAAAGACCCTTGGGATCACCAAGTCCAACCATCGACTCCACTCTACGAAGTTCTCGCTTACATCATATCCCCTAACACCACATCTAAATGACTCTTAAACACATTCAGGGATGGTGACTCCACCACCTCCCTGGGCAGCCTATTCCAGTGTCTAACCACTCTTTCTGTGAAGAATTTTTTCCTAATGTCCAGCCTAAACCTACCCTGTTGCAGCTTGAAGCCATTCCTCTTGTTCTATCGCTAATTACCTGTGAGAAGAGACCAGCACCAACCTCTCTACAATGTCCTTTCAAGTAGTCGTAGAGAGTGATGAGGTCTCCCCTCAGCTTCCTCTTCCTCAAACTAAACAGTCCCACTCCTTCAATCGCTCCTCATAAGATTTCTTCTCCAGGCCCTTCACCAGCTTCGTTGCCCTCCTCTGCACTCGCTCCAGCACCTCGATATCTCTCTCGTATTGAGGTGCCCAGAACTGGACACAATACTCAAGGTGTGGCCTCACCAGTGCTGAGTACAGGGGGACAATCACCTCCCTCCTTCTGCTGGTCACACTATTTCTAATACAAGCCAATGCTATATTGTTTCTAGATTTGTCAGAGTTTTATGTCACTTTAAGCACTAATTAGTCAAATATCATTGTACAGCTAGAATTTCTGTCCAATTTTTGTTAAATACTCTAAGTAGCCAACAAATGTTAAAACTTCTTTTGTGGAAAAGTAAAGCAGATGTACTGAGGTGTTGCCTCCGCTTTGAGAGAGGGTCATTTGTGTGGTCTTCTTTCCTTGTATCTTGAGGCCTCTAGTGGAAACGTGTACATCACAGGAGAGGCACCACTCAGCGAGGTGTGAAGGAAGCCTTTTACTTCTAGACAGTGATGTGTGGCTATTAACTTTTGAAGCTCTTATTTATCTGAGAGGTTGCTCTCTAAGCACTAATAAACAACTCATAGGGCTCAGAACTGAAGACGAAAGAGCCTTGAACAGTGTTAGGAAGAAATCTGTGTGGTGACTCTGAGCTAGTACTTCCTTAATGGCCATGCATTTATTAAAACAGAACAAAATAAAACCAAACCAAACCCAAACCAACAAAACCACCCCTCTTCCCCCCCGAAAAACCCCACCCAAAACACAACTCTGGAATGAATCTGTAGATACGCAAAATGTGCAACTATGCATTGAGAGTGAGTTTTTATTTTTTTTCTGCCTCTTAACCCAACTGATCAGAGTTAAGGTCAGGAGGTATTTGTATAAAGTTAATGGTTACCTTGTGTAAATGAATTTAATGAGCTTAGTGACTGTTAAAATAAGCTTAAAAAGAGAGAAGGAGATACAAGATATCTAACAAAATGGCCTTGTTTCCTTGCAGTAATCTAGCAAATTTTAAAAGTTTCTCTGATGAGGGAAAACTCCTGAGTGAGTCTTTAGCTCCTAATACAGGCATAAAAATTGTAATAATTATTTTTGAAACCTTGAAGACTTCAACCCTTTTCTAAATCAACCTCCCACCATTTATGATGGTTTGCATACGTGTGCAAGATACAATGAAGCTATGGTTAAAAAATTTGAGACTACAGACTGGCCTACGTCTGTGCTGAAGAAAATGTTCATCTCTGTTATAGTACAGAGGTTTTGGTCAAGAAAGGAAATGAGAATACATTATGGATGCATTTGATATGGAACTTCTTTTTGAGCGAAACGCTTCCATGGAAGTGAGGACTGATGTGTGTCTATCATTTATATAATCTTATTTGGAAAAGAGAAGAGATTCTGATTAACTGTGTACTGAGAAACAAGGAATCAAAGTGGTTCAGAAATTTTTGAAAGATTTGGCACAAGTTTGGCCAGGAATAATTTGTGTCTTCTAGTTTTGTCCTTCTCAGCTCTCTGGAACATTGATTGAATCTTGCAGGGCAGAATAAAATTGCAGACTGCAGCAAGACCGTTAAATAGCATACTTGGAAAAAATCAAAATGTGCTCACACATCTAAAATCTTTTATTTTGAGTGAAAAACTTGCCCAACAAGCTCCGAGGAAATAGTGCAACTGTTTGGTTGTAATGTTGCTCATAAAATGGTATTGTTCAGTGCCTCGACAGGGATCGTTTCCTGATTTTCAAGTTGTCTGTTGAGGTCAGTGTCACAGAGCACAATGGAAGATGTCTCTGTAGGCCTTTTTCTGTTCAACACAAAGTGTATTTGAGCATTTGTATTTGAGATCATTCCATGGCACTTAGGATAAAGGCATCCTGTTCCATGACTCAAACGTGTAGGTGTTACTGCTATGAAAATAGTTAACTAAGAGATTTGGCTTATGAGCCTGGAATAACTTGCTGAATTTGCAGGTTTTTTTTTTTTTTTTTTAAGACGTTAATACCTTAAAACAAAACCTGGAACCTCCCTCTGCCTGTTTTAGATGCTTTCTGCTGATTGTTTATAACGAATGAGCAACTAATACTTTAGGTGAGAGCTGACATGAGAATGAATCTAAACTTGCAGCCAGAAAGCCCTGTGGTATTTTTCCATATTTCTGTGGGTGCATCTAGCTGCTTTTTCTCAGAAAGAACGCAGCTGTGATCTGTGTCAAGGAATAAGTGATGCTCTGAGATTGCAGTGATTAGTTGATTTGCATCTTCAGTTGAAAGGAAATTCTAGCTAATCAATGGACACAACTACACTTGTTTTGATTTAAATAAGCAAGTCTAAAAGCCTTCTCTGCACCTCTGTTTGTTTAAGTTGGCTTTGTCTCTTTGATCTCATGTTAACATACCTTAATGACAGGTAATGATTGATAATGGTGTATTGTAAAGTTCAGGTAATAAATAGTGTTTTACTCATAATAATGCTGAATAATGTACTTTTTATGACCCAGTTTGATGGAAAATTTCCTCGTCAACTCTGCCTAATTGTCCAAACAAAACCACCCATTACTTAAAGAAATACATGTCTAAACTAGACACATTAATTAGGGTCATGACTGAGCTACACAAAGGAATATAGTAACACTTCAGTTATCTTTAAGTATGATCTTTGGACAGCAGTCCTAATGTTAAACTGAAGTTTAATGGGAAGCTATTGTTTACACTATCCTTTCGTAGCTCACAGACACATGTTGGAGTCCATCCATAGCAGCTGGGTGATGGGAAAAGTGGCGTCTCCCTGAAGGTCTTTAAAGGTCATAAGCAACATCAGCTGGAACACCAGAAATCACAAAATCAAGTGAGCCTGGGTGAAAAAGGAGGAAAAGAGGTTTCTGGGTTTTTATCCAGTCAGAAACCGAAGTCAGTAAATATCACATTCCATCAAGTTGAGGGTTGTTAAAAAGGGGCTTACTTTTTAGCTGTCAACATCCCGGAATACCGTACATCTGAGTGCTGTGCCAAACCCTCCGCGGGCGCCGGCACTCTCACAGTATCTCATCTGCACTGAAGGTTCAGGGATTTTTACTGATAACATAGTGAGGCTCCAGATGTACCAGTATAGACTTTAAAATAGAAGCCCAAACTTCAGAAAACTTTATGTATTTTCTCTCAAAATCACTCAAAATTATAAGGAACAACAAAAACCTAATTCTATGAAAACATGAGGTTCAATGAGTAGATTGTCCCATAGGACCAAGTAATTTTCTAATGAAAGGCCTCCTAGGTGCTGAGTTCAGATCCCTTTAAATAGACAGTGCTCACTTCTATAAGTATCATAGAAGCACGCGTGAGATACTGCTGATGTAAGAGAATTTGTATTCTCTCCCACTGCCCCCACGCAGCAGAGCATTCCTTGGGTCTCGGAAACATAGCAGCTTTGGTGCAAGACTGAGTGCGTCAGCATGCTTGGAATGAAATGAAAAAACACCTACCTGTCCCTTTCCTACTCCTGTTGTTTCCATCCAGTATTAAAAGTGTATAAGATGTTATGCCAAAAGGGATTTGTCCTTTTTATCTAGGAAGAGGAATGCTTTTGCTATTTGCATTTCTGAATTGCTTAGCTGCCCAAGCATGCTTTATGTGTGCTGCTTGAAATGTGTCATCGGATCACGTGGCCGCTGTTCTCCGGCTGATGTTGGACTTTCTCCAACAAATATGGATTATGTTAAAGTAGGTTCTGAATTGACGAGGATATGTTAATAACTCCCAGATGGGCATCTTTGTGCAGGGAAATACAAGCAGTCTATGGCAGGAGCTAGTGTTTGGCAGGTCCATCATTCCGTCATTAAAGGCCACATTATTACTTACAACTCTGCTTGCATGACAATTGCTTGCATAAACTCAGTCTCACAATAACAAATACATACGATTTGCTTTTAGATGTATTTTCCTCTTGCAAGGAATTTTTTGAGATGACTGCCGGCATTTCCTCCAGTTTAAAATATGGATCTTTATAATTAAACAACAGCGTGAAATAAACACTTAGGTTCCACAAATGCACACCTAAGGTCATTTTTTCAGATGTGTGATACAAATACAAGCACAGATTACTTACCTCAGTGCGGCCTGTGTATTATTCAGTGTTGTGTTTATCTAAATTTCATTTATAGTTACAATCGGGTGCGTTGTTTTTTAACGCATTTAACATGTTTTTTATTTCATGCTCTAAAGGTGTTTCTAGTCTTCCTATGAGCTGTTAAAAATAATGTTTCTTTCCACCTACTTGCACGGATGCAAGAAGTGGTTATAACTAAATAAATATATAAGCAGTATGTGCAAGTGTGTGAATTATATCACAAATGTATTTGCTATGCATCTTCACCACAACACTTGCCCTTCATCTATTAACCCATTTCACCAAAACGTTCCAAAGCTCTTTCCATCCAGCAAGAATTTACAAAATGTGACTGGTTGGAAAACATTCTTTCCCCGATCCCACACCTCCTAAGTATCCAGTCGTGAACTTGAAAACAAATGCAAAAGTCATGCCAGGTTTTTTTTAGGGTGTAAAAAAGCCCAAAATACGTTGTTTACAGGTTACATCTTTCACTGCTAGCTGAAGTGGAACAAAGACTTTGGATTCCGGGAATGGGAAGCTTTGAGATTCCCAGTTCTAGTTCTTATCTTTAGTCCTAGAGACATTCCTCAGGAGTTGAATCCTACAAAGCATGGCCTCTGGTTACAGTCTGGGGAGTAGTTACCAGGTAAGATAATATAAATAATACAGGCAATAAACATTTCAAAAAACCCCCATCATAAAATAATCTTTTTTTTTTTTTTTTTTTTCAAAAAGACTTAGTGGCTACATCTTGAATATTTTTATCAATTGTCTAGGTTATTCGACCCTAAAGTCAGTGATCTCTATACTCCATTTTAACGTATTCTCACGAACACATATCTGTATTTTCTCATGCACATACAGTCTAACCTGGATTTTGACTAACGTATCAATGATAATGAATACTTTATCCTTCTTCACAATAAAAGGGATAAAGTATATATTTTGAAGTAACATCATTGAGTTAGCTGATGAGAATTTACATTTTTGCAGCGCATTCTGGGGAATACTGCTGTGTCGGGGCGGTATTTTCTGGTGATAACCCAAAACGTCAATACCATCAAGTGTTTGGATCTGACCCAAGCGACAAAGATATCATGAGGGCTCCACATATTTTTGTACTTCTCTAGTCTCTCTCTGCATGTTTTGCTATTGTTGCTCTCAAAATGGCACTTAATTTTCTTGGCTCTTAAAACGAGCGTTGTAAGAGTAGTTGAATGTAATATGTGGTATTTTAATATTGTGACTCTTAATGCTACATAAAACCTTTGTTTCCTACAGGTTTATTGAGCTGGTGTATTAGATTTCCTGCTGCATGAGCAAGAAGATTATGGTGGCTTACGTCTAAGTGTGCTTTTGGGAGGCATTTTGTATTTTCTCTATAAATAGTCTTTCTAAAACACAATTGTGAAACTATTAATGTTTATATCACATTATACATCTCTCTAAGTTTACTGTGCTGAGTATACAGTGTGGTAGCAAGAGGAAATGTTTTTGTCTAAGAAACGTGTTCAGAATTGTTATTGCTAAAAGGCTACTAAAAGGCAAGTTTTGTAATATTTATCTTCTTATCTGTAGGGTATTTTTGGCTTATTACACTGAGCCGTCCCTCTTTTCAGCAATAGTAAAATTACATCTCTTCTGGAGTTAAGCACTTCAATAGAGCTTGCAGATATGAAGCTTTCAGCAGAAATGGGGGATTCTGGCTGTTCCCTTTGTGTCGGAAAAAACGTGAAGCGAGTCAGTTGCAATTACAAGTTCTTCACAGATTAAATTTTGATTTAGGGATCAGAGCCACGTGCATAGCAAAACTTGTATTTTATTCTGGATAAACGTTTTTGGCTTTAGCAAAAGAAAGCGTTTATTACGGACTTCAAAGATACAAACCCTGGAAAGATCATTCGTCTTAAGACAAATGGAAAATGTACGTGGGGGAGTGATGTGGAGGTGGTTCCTACCTGTGTTATATTACTGACTTGCATTCTCGTTTGAGAGTAATTTAACAAGCAATTTCTTCACGATTTATAAGAAAATGCCACAGGCGTAACTTCGCGAGGTCCCCTGGAGCCATTTATTCACCCGTACACGAATAGCCAGTTTCAGTATTTTTGAAAACATAACATGAGTGAAACAAATGGTTGGTGTCGCCCCATCCAGCCAAATGAAGGACAATCACCTCCGAGCAGTGATGGTGAGGTGGATGGGCTCCAGCTCCGAGTCCTCCTCTGGTTCAGGTGTAGCATGACGTAGGGGTAATCTGCAATTTGCTGGGGGCATCGTTAGCACACTCTGCCTGCGGGGCAGGATTGGAGCCAGGCCGGGAGCAGCTGCCCGCCGGGCTTCCCCGGGCACGTGGGGATCCGCAGGACCCCTGCCATCATCCACCTCGGGCCGGTGCCGAAACCCCCGGTGACACGGAGGAGGTATTAGGTCAGATGAGTTACATTAAGTGGCAAGTGATAAATTCAAGATGACAATTCAAAACAGCAGTGTTTCTTCTGGTAATTAATTCCAGTGGTGCCTGAGGCAGTGCTTAGCTGCTACAACCAGTGTGGCCAATGCTGAGCAGCTAATGAGAAAACATTACAGCGAGGATTAGGGGCCAGTACATTCTGGCAGGATGAGGTCACTATGATTAGAAAATATTAATGCAGGCTTAATGTGATAAACTGACTGTGACAAAGAAACTTTATTTTATCCATCAGTGGTTAAAATGCAAAAATCTCTTTTTAAAAACAAAATAATAAAATTTAAATTCCCGCCCCCCCCGCCCCAAACAGCTTTTACACTCTGCCTGTAACAGAGTGCCACTCCAGTGGCACCAAGCGTTGCTTTAGTGTTGTCACATGCAAACCGTGTCAAGGCTAGTTAGCTGTTGTAGCCAGACACAAATCCTTCTCTTTCATTTGTTTTAATTACTTTTGTCAGGTAACAATGAACACTCAGTTTAGAGGAAGGAGCATCGCGGTTGTTACCTATAAAGCGGAAAGAATGATGAGAAAATAACACTTCTACGCTCCAGCACCCTACTGCCTTCCGTCAACAGCAGCGATGGGGTTGCATGATATTGTCTAGCAAAAGGCAAGGACATCCTCAAACCTTTGACTGTGTTAGAGATGGAGAAAGGCGATGGAAGAGCAGAGTTTTGTAGTCACAGCCCTGCCCTGTTGCTGCAGCACGGGTTTGAGGGGTTAGTCGTGAAGAAAAATCCATACCCAATGGCGCTTTAAAAAAAATAACTGTTTCTGTGAGGTTTTCCCGGGCTGTTATGTTACCCTCCATAGCTGCAGGATTCGTGTTATTCACGAACTAGGGGTGCCGCGTACTATCCGAACGGAAACCTGTGGGTTATAATGTGCTTACGCAGCACTTTCACCAATAGAGTTGAAGTGGTGTACTGCTAATTATGGAGTGAGATTTATTTCCTAAGTGTTTCCTATTAATTGTGAGGATATAGATGAGACGGACTGCATATTGTGGCATTTGCATTTTTTTTTGTCTAAAGACTAACAGTTATTTTCACATTTTTGCTTTTTGTCTTGTTACCACGTTTATGTAACAATCACTTTTCAACTGAAAGCATTATAAATACTTCAGTATAACTGCTTCTATAGAGCAGATAAAAATAGCATTTAATCACATCAGCAAGACTTCCGCTAGTCCCAAAATGTCAAATAATATAATTAATTTGCAAGCTTGTAACAGAATCCTTACATTATCTCAGACTATATCGAGCTATAAGGGATGTTCTTACCCCGTATCTTATTACAGTACCTTTATTTTTTTTTTAAATACCTTTTTCTTATTTCAGCAAGACATTATAATGCATTTTCTTCTTTATTTCACCCACCTAACTCTTATCTTTTAGAACTCCAGAATACTCAAAGAAGAAAACATACATTCCACACGTTTTTTTTTTTCTCTTATTCAGCTCTTTTTATACAGTATTGAACTAGTATAGTGAAAATATATGTTCTTCAATGCGAAATTTGGAACTGATGTTTGAGGCCTATGCTTACAGAAGATAAGAAGGTAAAAATAATTGTATTAAATACATTGACCCTTTTAGTAATCACACAGACTTGCAGCGACACTAATATTATTTTTTTTGAACAATGAAAGCACCATCAAGGGTAATATGCTGTAATCTGATAAGTGACATTTGTTTCCATGGCACTAAAATCTTTTTGGACATACTCCTTTTTCTGTTTATATAATAAGCTTGTCAATTTGCCCAGGTTTTATTCATTTCTTCCTGTAGTTACACGATGGACAATTATTTTGTCTTCATTTTCAGGCAAAAAAAAAAGTATCCCATAGCTTAATCCCTACAACGCATAGCCTTAGAACCTTCATTAATTAAAAGACAAATTGGAAAACTATAGCTAAAATATATTAAATGCAACAATTTTACTCAGGCCCTTCTGCCATTTATTTTTAATGTTTAAACCTCATTTAAACAAAACACTTTGAGTGCAAATTAAACTCTAGGTAGCATAATTAAAACCCAGGTTTAGAACTATTGGAGTCCTAGGTAGACTTTGGGATTTCTGTCGATTCCTATGATGTCATCATAGTGGTGAAAGGAAAAGTTGGGTAATTATCCATTTTCAGAGGAGAATATGTATTTCTGTGGAAGGCACAGGAGAACACTTTTGACTGTATCAGTTTTGAACTCATGTGGGAGAGCACCATAGGAAAATATAGTAATAACGCATGCAGAATTGTGTTCAGATGAATAGACACGTGTTTAGGTCAGTGGGTAAGATCTAGGTAGTGCTAATGGCTAATCATTTATAACCCACCCTAGATCAATTTTTTTACTCGTCAGAATTTTGTGGGCATAATGAAAAGTGAAGTGGCACAAGAAGCCTTTGCATAGGTTTTCTATCGGCAAAATTAAACTGTTGCAAGAGCCTTCATTTTCACGGAAGACACATTTAGTTGTTTCATCCTACGGGAAGGAAAGTTGTAATACATGGTAATCGGAATGGGGGAGAGGAAGATCTACTGATACCATGGTAAAAAAGTGTTTTGTGTCAAAGGTAGCTTTTACTTGGCACATCTTCCTCTACCATTTGCTAATTAGTGAACAGATAGCTATGTTTTGGTACCGTTTAAATTACAAATTGTCTGGGATGGGAATTACAAGGAGTGGTTCAGTCAGTTTAAAGAGGAAGATTTCGCAGCTTCTAACTAGGACATTAAGCTCCACGTGGTATATTTTATGAAGGTTATTTCATTTTAAATTGAGCTGCCTGGAAAACAAGCTCACTGTAAGTTTTTGATAATTTTTTAGAGTATCTTAACTACAAACTATTCTAAAATGTTTCATTAATACACAAGTATCAAATAACATCTGAATATAACTTCCGGTTATAAGTATGAGCTATTAGGTAGACATTAGCTGTAATACACAGTAAAACTTTATAATGGATGTTCAGTGTGGCTATGGGATATGACTCCACACTGGAGGATGGCCAATGAGTCTAGATTTTAATTTTGATATAATAAACCATAGTATGGTTTGAATACAGGCGTTCTATTTAATCCTAACTACTGAATTTCACAGCATCAGAAGAAATACTTTATTTCACAAGTTTAACCGGGGTTTTGAACAGTCTGTGGGGTTTTATGTTTTCCAAACAAACCCATAAAGATTTTATGAATAGGTGGTTCTTCAGATCCTGATGCCAAACTTGTGTGGCTGGTAGAAGAGACAAATGCTTGGCAATTTTTATTTTTTATTTTTAGCTTTGTTCTCTCTCTAGTTTATACTCACTAATACCTGCATTTGTATATTTTTCTTCTGTTCTCGAGTACCTGAAGCTATTTAGCACAGTGAACGTGGGGCTGGCTGAACACATAAACGTCGAGAGTTGACAGGGTTTTGCTGCAGCCGGAAACTAGGGAATATATAATTGCATCATTGTCTCTTATTCTGCTCCCACATGTAACTTGCTTAAATGTCATTTCATGCTGCAGGCTCTCACTCTTCCCTTCCCCGTAAACCTTATTCAACCTGCACTCAGCCATCATGATAGCGGTGCCTGAGCCCGGAGCCCACCGACATCCCGGGGGGGGTTTCGTATTCAGGCATCACCGATCGTTGACCTGGCTATTGTTGTTTGTGATGCTTACTGGTAAACTTTCGCAATCAATACAACATCAGCCTGCCTCGCTCCTGGGAATGGAAACCTGAAACAGTGCACTTAATCTTGAAGCTGGCTCCTGCTCCCTGCTCTGCCGCTAAACTGGGTAGTTGGCCTACTTGATGCGGCATTATTGCTGCAGAGGTCAGATGTGAGCTGGCTTGGCAAGCACTGATGAATGGCTGTTTGTGATGAAGCACCTCTTCCGTCCAACGAGAGACATTTAATAATGATGGACCATAACTGCGCGCACCAAAAAAAAACCAACAAACCACCTTGTAGCTTGTTTGTGAGCGTATATAGTGAAAGCTGGAGAAGGCAACGTGCTAGTTTGGAGCAAGTCTTTAGGAAAAAAAAATAAATTAATGAGGAAATTGAGGTCTTATTAAAAGTTAAAGAAACCTTCCCATTCTTTAGAGAATCGTAGCAGTTGCTGCAAATACGTATATTTTCCTGCCATTCTACTTGCATTGCTTCCTGTTTTCCTTGCATTTAAAAAAAATCACTGCAGATTGACAAAGACAGGAAATAATCTTAAGGACCAAAAAAGTAAAATTAACACAAATTATCTCTACAGTAATTTAATTTCTTTGAACTCTGCTGTCAGATACTCTGTTTTGCTTGAAATCAATGATATGGGCTAAGAGTAGGTACTTAAGTACATCTTGCGAAAATTAAGTTTCTCTTCTGTAGAAAAAGGAGAAATCTTTGTGAATGAACAAACAGTGGAAAGCTCTCACCTTAATACTGGAGAGAGCTTTCCACAAGGTTTTTATCTTGGAAAGCAAAAGCTGAAATAACCAAATAATCACTTCTGGGTTCATCTAGGTTGACAAATGTATGATTTTGCTGTTTGGTTTTTTTGCCCCTTCACAAAGTGTTATCTTTGTTCCACGCCTACTGTCTCTTACAGACGTTGATTACAATATCCAAACAAAAAAAAAATCAAAACGCCTCACCCCCAAAAAGTTAATTAACCACTACAACCACAGGCCAGCAAGACCTTTGTAATAAGCTCTATTGCTCTGTTCTGCAGCAAAGGTGGCAGACAATGGTGTTTATCAACCCAGATATTCATAACCATGGAAGCACTTCTTACAGGTGCAAAACATCGCTGCAGGTCCATAGGGGAACACCTATGTATTTACTTGGGTTTTTTAAAGTTCCATTAACCAGCCCTCTGGTTAAGTAGTTTTTGTAATGTCTGTAGTGGGGAGGACATGAAAGCTGATAGAGTACCTCCAACATGAGCAGTTTTTAGAACCTCTTCTTGGCCCATGGACAAACATCACTGATGAGAAAATTCCACATTCTATCTTCGAAATTCCAGTCCTGCAAGCTAATGCGTTGCAGCCGAAAGTTCAGCTGTATGATGAAGTGTCCATTTGAATTCTGATACTTTTTCACTTCTGGTATTGCACCTGCTTGAAAACTGTTCTGTAGGAGGGAAGAGTTTTGCTCCAAACACTTGCATGTTTCCTATTCTGGTTCAACGACTGGGTGAGTTGCTATGCAAGCCCCAGCACTCCTAAAAATAGGTTCAGTGCTCAGATTGTTAAAATAATATTTGCATGATGTTCCCAGTTTTCTGGCAGTGCTTTATTGATTGCTTTGTGATGTTAATGCATTTTTCCCCAAAATGTTTCATTTCCTCTTCTTCTCCACATACCTAACACATGGTGTTGAGATTCTCACTAGACCGTTATACTTTATTACAGGAATCGCTGCCTTTATACAAATACAGATTTACGGAAGGGTAAGGGCTGGAAAGTGGAGTTGACAGGTGAGAATTCAAACTTGCCAAAAAAGGCCTGTTGGCTTTTAACTGAGCGTAGGCCATGTTATTCCTGGTCATGACTGGACTTAAAGTTGTGAGTTTCTGGCATAAATCCCTGGAGTGTGGCTCACTGTGACAGCAAGTGTGCTGATGCCTCTGGTGCTCGGATTTCCGGTCTTGCTGTGTTGCATGTTGAGAGAATTGCACGCAGGTTTTGCAAAAAAAACCCTTTTTTCTGTATATGCTGTAGCTTCAGCCTACTGCTTTTGATTTTGATGAAGAGCAATTAGCTGCAGTGTGGGATTTTTGACTCACAGTGGTTCCGTTTTCTTGTACAAAGGCATTACAGACTGCGAGAGGTAAACTAGCGTGTTAGGTCAATTGGGCCAGGCTCAGAGGTACCAGTTCTACTTCTGTAAACTGGTAGGGTAAACTGATGGTAAACTGGTTTTACAGGTATGGGAGCCAGAAAATTGAGTTTGGAGCAGGAAATGAGTCACTTATGAGCAATAATACAGGCTGAGAGACTTGGGGTTGTTCAGCCTGGAGAAGAGAAGGCTCCAGGGAGACCTTACAGTGACCTCCGAGTACCTGAAGGGGGCCTACGGGAAAGCTGGGGAGGGGCTGTTTGCAAGGGCAGGTAGCGATAGGCCGAGGGGCAATGGTTTTAAACTAGAGCAGTGTGGGTTTAGATTAGACATTAGGAAGAAGTTCTTTACAACGAGGGTGGTGAGACACTGGAACAGGTTGCCCAGAGAGGTGGTGGAGGTCCCAACCCTGGAGACATTCAAGGCGAGGCTTGATGAGGCTCTGAGCAACCTGATCTAGTTGAAGATGTCCCTGCTTACTGCAGGGGATTGGACTAGATGGCCTTTAAAGGTCCCTTCCAACCCAACACATTCTACGATAATACGGAGGAAGGTGCTGCATCAGCACCTCCTTGTAGTCTCTTACTGTTTGTTTCTCCCACCGCAGTGCTGCCCCTCTCTCAGCATAGTTACTCTGAAATGTTTGAAAATGATCTCTTACCAGAATTTCATTCACTGTCACGACCTCCTCCCCCCCCCTCATCCTTCAAAATGTGGATGGTCTTGCAAAGGAAGAACCCTTTTCTTTTCATACCGAAAAATATTTTTCTTGGCTACAACTGAGGCAGGAGGCACCAGCATGAGGCCAATGCGCATATCTGCACATGGTCCAAGAGATGCTGAAGAGCTGAGATGCAGCTTTGTACTCAGGTCCTTCCCACCACTCTGTGACCCCACTGTCCAGCGGCAGCAGGTTTTAGACATGATGTTGCTACTGAAGAGCATTCGAAGAGCTGAAGTGCCAGCCTGCGTGGGAGAGGGCAGAGCACATGTTTGCAATTTGTAAAGAAGTGGAAGGGTGTCTGGATTAGGGATGCAGGAAGCGGATGTGATCCTCAGGATGAATCAAGGAGACTGGAGTGAAACTAAGTATTACAAAAATTTACCTAAGTGTAAGGTCTATTAGGTTAGGGAACAATTGTAGAAGAGAAATACCGAAAGCCCCATTGCTTGAGAACAAGTCAAAACTCCGGAAAATATACTGTAGATAGCATAATATAATGACGGGAGGATAGACTTTCTCTAACAGGCCTATTTAATTTCTAATTCCTTTGAGTCACTTAAACTATTTATGCTTAATTTTACATAGTTATGACTACAGAGTATAATCATCCAAATTGTAATAAAAATCCTTATAACAGACCAAAAAAAAAAAAAAAGCGGTGTTCTCATTTTGCTTCAAATGAACTAACCTGCCTCAGGAATGAATGACAATCCACGTTGCTGGGGCAGTGGCGGGGTCACCAACGATGCGTTTAAGATCAAGTCCTATACTCAACTATACTCCTGTATTTTGTTTGTCCAGAAGCAGAAAGCAGATGATTCTGAGTGCTGTGAAGCTATGATCTACAATACATGCGTCATCTAGGGGCCTATGCCACCCAGTTTTTAACTGATGAGGGGGTGATTCCCTGGCTTTGGCTTGTTTTTGGAATTGTGTCGACACCTGTTTGTAGCGGACTATTATTATGTTTTGCCGATTACTTTTTCATTGATGCGTGGCTCTGAGTTTTAGCACCCATTTTGATTTTTGTTATGGTTTTTTTTTTCCCCCAAATCCTGTTCTGAATTTCCGATGAGCAAAAACATACTGTTAACAATTAACATGGCAAAAACTGCTCTGGATTTGTACTAAGAACTATTTTGGTGCCTGTAACTGTCACGTACCATATTTTTAATTTCTATCTGGCCCATCATACCAATAGACAAGACGTATCATCCTGTGAATGGTCATTAAATTCAGCACTAAAGCACCTGATTGTGACAGGAAGTGAGAAGTTTGAGCACAATAAATTTCGGTTGTTTAGGAAATGTATTTATTCATCACATTTGTCTTAATTAAAATGGAAAATGATGTGAAATTCCTGATTTTACAAAACAATAAACCATTACCTACTAATGGGTTAAAAATAAACAGAAGCCTTCATATAAAAAAAAAAAAAGGGCAAAAGAAAGAAGGAGAAACGGTAATGACAGTTTTGAAGTATCCAGTACCTGTTGTGACAGGAATAACAAATTAATTGGGACTATAACGGATTCTTTGTAAAGGTGAAGTAAACACACTTGACTGTATATTTTTCACCATCAGTTAAGTCTCAATTGGTTCTAAAAATAAACAGAAGACATTGAACAGTTTTAATGGATTTTGACACCTAGGTATTATGCTGTCACTCCAGTATAAATGAATCATAACTTTAGACTGCGCCAAGGAATTACTACACATTTGGAGAAAATTTATGGTGCACCAGGCTTTGAATCATGATGTGATATCAAAACTAAAGTCACAAGAGGAAAAAAGTCTGGCATAAATTATTATTTACCCAAGTCATGCATACCCATGCGAACACAACAGGTATGGATTACAGGGTTAGTTAGAAATGCCACTGTAATTTCTAGGTGTTAACACCTCTCAGAGTGGCTGTTCTGGCAGAGCTCCTGGGGAGCCGCATCCAGGGGGGAGCTGAGCACAAGTGCTGGACAAACCACCGCCGCAGCCAGATGTTTGTTGCTTCTCAGGATTCAACCTAATTAAGGGCTTTACCAATGAAGAGGCTAAAAGAAAGAATTTCAGTATTTGACCTTACAGTTATATTAGGCTTAATTTTTTTTTATTTTTTTTTTTTTTTATATCTAGCACAGGACTTGTAGATGATGAAGTTCTTACTCAACGAGACCTTAAACTGCCTGTGAAATTTAAGTTTGTGAACATCTGCAGAGAGGACTCTAATCTGGACACCTAATTTGCTCTGTGCTGTCATATATGTAGGTAAGCCTTAAAAGATATTATACAGACATGTATAGAGTATTTGCTGAATTTTCCTCTTGAAATTTATTTGAAAACATGATAGTTTGCACGGTTGGTCAGACTCTGATAGCACACTTTTAATACTTCTAAGGAACGTGGGTATAAACAAGTATTCCTCATTCATTCTGTACAATATTCTTTAGTAGGCTAGTTGTGTTCAATGCACAATGGTGTAGTAGAGGTTTTTGTAAGTCCTTATCAAAATTATCCTGTTTTTAAAGATGTCTTTATTCAAAGCACAGGTAGGGGGTTGCAAATATTCAATTTAGATACTTTTACAGCTTCCTCCACAGTTTCTCTTGTTCCTGAAGATCTTCTGAACTCACTTTTCTAGCATTTTGCCTTAAAACTGAACTGCTTCTTCAGAGGTTATTATAAAAAATTACAAAGAAGACATCTATTTTTTTAAGTCTCTATTAAGCGAAAAGGAACAAATATAAATATTATAAGCAGACAGAGAGAAAAGGTTTTATCCAGGAGTCCACAGTGTATTTGTCTATAAAGCTTTTGCACGTTCTTGCTGTAATGCTTTATAAATGTGGATAGATTCATTATTTTTGACCCGCTTGAAGGCTAATCATCCTTTTAATGACTTTGGTACCCTTCTCTTTGAGGGGTGATACAATGCTGAACTTTCTGCCAATGACCTTAAGGTTCGATGTCAAATCCTACAGCGATACAAATGCTCCGTTCTTCATTGAACCAAGCCTGCTGGTCCTCCTGCCTACCTTTATCGTGTGCATGGAGGTTTGCTTTCCACCCTCCATCCAGCCATTGCCCCCACGGGGCCCTGGTGCCACAGAGGCTGTGGGCAGCTCTTATTGCTCCACGGCAGACTTCCTACGGAGCCAAGAAACTTTCCAGATCTGTCACGTGCCTGTAGCTGTAAAAAGCGTCCTCTCTTCTCCACCGCTATCACTGCTTCTTGCTGTGGCTATTAATCTTGTAGAAGAGACCAGTGTGATGTTTGAAAGCAACTTTATATCATCTTTTATTAACCAGGTTAGCGCTGAATGTCTGTCACCAGGGGAAGAGCTATGCAAACGACACGGGTTTTTTGTCCTGTTGCTGAACTGGGGGAGAGGAAATGGGGAAAGAGGAGACGGTTGCGTTTGTTCCCTGGAAAACAGAATTAGGAAGAAGCAGCTGATATTCAAAATACATCTAAGATTATTTTTTTTTTCTTCAGTTTAAGAAAATTTCATGCAAGTTGTTTTTTCTTACTTTGCCTAATAACTTTTTCAAAGTAATTTTTGAACTGGGAAAGGCCATTTCCCTCTTCTCAGAGGCAACATAAAGAGGCAGCCTGATCCATGCTACAGGGCAACCCGGGTCTTGTGCACGAAGGTAACACGGCACCATCTGCATTAGCCTGCCCCAAACTCACTTCAGCGCCCTGCTTCATGCACTCAACCTGCCCATTTTCTCTTAAAACGAGTCCTGACAGTCAATCACGGTGTCACCTCTTCCCTGGTAGTCACTACGTCCCTGGTATACTCTTCAGGAGGGGTAGGGAAGATGTCGGTAATCGTGTGAGGGTTGGCGTTTTCCAGGGCTGATGCTGGCTGGGGTGAGTTCACCTCCCATCCCACCTGTCGAGAGGAGTCAGAATAGAAAGTTAAAATGCTCAATCTTCTGCAAGTATGTGTTTAACATGCCTCTCATAGGCTAGTGGATAGTTTTGAAATGTGCATCGGGTCTAATATATTGGAGAATAAGCACTATTATGATATCCAGCTATTTCCCCCAAACCTGCTGTCAAAGCTTTGCCAAGCGGTGATAGCTGCACACAGCAACCCCTTGGGATGTTCCAAGTCTTGGCAAATCAGAAATAGGCACAAGTACATAAAATATCTGATATCCCAAACTGAGTCATTCTTGGATGCGGTGGTGTCAGTGTGACAGCCAGTGGTGCGTGAATTTGAGAAGCAGCTCTGCAATATCCTAGAAAAATTGCACTCTGCCACCAGCGCTGAGTCTTCTCCTTCCTGGTGGCAGCTGGTGGGCAAACGGCATGTGGGAAAAAAATGTGGAAAAGACTTTTGCTGGGCGCATACCAGGTTTTAATGCTTCCTCAACCTACTAAAGCGAATCTTCCTGGGCAGGCAAAGTGGTGGGAGGCATACGCCGAGCATCCTAAAGTGGGGCGCTGGTTGGTATTCCCCAATTTATCTGGTGCCAGCGGTGTCCAGCTTGAAGAGGATGCTGTGTAGCGGGTGTTTGGCATCCAAAGGTTTTGACTCTTTCTGTGAGCAAAAGTACTGGTACCCGAGAAACCCCAAGCAGATAAATTTTTACAGCTTGTCCAAAGAGCGTGAAATGAAAAGGTGAAAGATACACAATGTATCACGACCTATTTCCCCATTTGCTTGTTTCTAATATGCGCAAATGGCATTTTTAATATTGAAAAATGTTCATTTTGAGATTATGATACTTAAATTCTCATCTAATTGTCTCTTAATTCATCTGAAATGATGCTAATTATAATAACATTTTATTAATAATATTAATTTTAAAAGGTGTAAAAGGTTTTAAAGCTATTTCCCTGTAAAGAACCCTAGAGCATTCTAATAGTATGATTACTTTGGAGATACCCATTTTAGGTCTTTATCACTTTATGTTTATTTGTGGTGTGGCAGCATTCTTTTTGCATAGAGTACACTACTTAAGGATTATCAATTAATTCTGCATGGATATCCTCAGTTTAATAGGCGTATTGTTCTAGTAACAGATATGCTGTTAAGATGTATATCTTACGGACTTTTTCTTTTAGGGGACTATTCTAAAATTTTTATTCTTCTGTTCTACAAACTCTAAGGTATTTTGCTTTCATAAATTATGAAAGGAAAATGTCACAAGCTATCACTGTTTCTGTGCTCTGCCTTTGCTGACAGCTGTATGATGCTCATTCAGTGCAGCAGATTGGGAGCTGAAAGTTTCATCAATAAATATGACTCTGATGGCTTCATGTCAACGGTCAAGGTAATGGCCTTTTATTATCCTGGAAACACACTTCCACCAGGCGCATGTATATTTTATCTTAAACTCTTCTGAGGAAACAGTTTTTTACTTTTCCTCGCGATTTTAGTCGTTGTCCTTTGCAAGTGACATAAGGCATTTTAACTAAAGAAGAGTTATAGAATTATCTGTCTGCCTTTATTACTGCATGCTGAAGAACAAAGGAATGAACTAAGATATAATGTCGAACTGTCTTTTTGTAAACTTGTGATGACCATAGAAGTATTTTAGTGTATTTTGAAATGTATAAAAATAAAAAAGGAAACATGCAACTGACGCATTTGAAAAAGCAGAAAATATAGCACTTAGAGGTCTGCAGTATTAAAAATCATAGAACAGCTTTATTCTGCATTGATCGGATGAGACATGGTTTTGTGTTTTGTTGAAATTTTTATTATTATGGTTAAAAATATTATTTTTTTCATGGAAATTTCCAGTCCATTGTACTACTAAAGAGTTATTTTAACCCATTTAGATATTGTCAGGAATAACATGCATCCATTTGGGAAAGAAAAGAGCGTTATAATATTTCAAACTTTCATTCCTTGTGCTTCATTTTTCTGTTTTGTATATTAAATTCTTGCTAATAATTAGAATGTTTTGCAGGTTTCAACTTTTCTTAGAGCTTTTTAAAGTGATCTATCAAATGTATTTATTGTTAATTAAAGTAGCTATTAATAACAGTCATAGATAGGTTTCTTTATCTGATTAGTTAGGTGATACTCAGTACTTGGCCCACAAATACTTCCTTGTAAACAAAAATATGGGGGAAAAAAGATACCTACTCCTACAAAAATATTTCTCATTCAATGGCTGTACTACAGTTTAATACTTCATCCAAGAGTTTTAAGATATAGTTGTAGGGTTTTCTTTTAAAATACGTGTCTAGTTTTAATGACTATATGATCTCAAAATAGTATCAGAGTTGCACAAATTTCCTCTTAAAATACATATTTCACAAGATACAGAAAACCAGCAAACTTCAGTGAATTCCAACATATCTGGAAGAACTAACAGCTGCCAGTAGATTAACATGTTAGTAAAACTACTGGGAGATACAGCTTTGGACCTACTAATGTGAAGAACATGGCCCCTTTCCATGTTAAAGCTGCATTCCAGTTTGGGTTTCTTTTTTCACTTCTCTGCTTGGGTTTTTTAGCTTCCATCTGTGTTAAAGCTGGAATTCTTCCCAAGCATTTAAGGAAAAAAATAATCCGTAAAATATCCGTGAAAACAAGCTAACTTTTATCATGTGTCTTAGCCTCATCTGGTAGAACAGTAGCTCCTTTGATATAGTTTGCATCTGGCGTGTCCTGCCTTTTCCTAAAATAATATTTTAAATCATGGTACCCAACCGGTGCTGAGAAAATAAGCAATCCCAGATGCTCTAGGACTTAGGTGTGGTCCCACTGTTCCTGTTGAAGATTTGGCCGCCAAGCCCTCCCGGTGGAGGGGATGCTCTGCTTGTGGAGGTTCCGGGAGCTCCAGTGAAACTGATGGATGGGCTTGTGTCCGCCCAAGTAACACGACGAGTATGTAGCGCTCTGGCAGTAGCACTACGCACAAACTGCTGTCCTCCACGGGGAATTTGAAAACACTAACTAAAAGTAATGTTAAGAGCTGAATCTTTTCCCCAGTCACTGAAGCGAATTGATGGGCACCACTGAGGTGGGGAAGAGGACCAGAATTAGGTGTTATGGCCTTGACCCTGCAGCAGAGACTTGTCCTCGTTTCGGCAATCCAGGATCGGGCTTCCCTCTCCTCTGCTGGTGGTAGAACCCAGGACTTAAAATTCCAATCCTTGCACGCCAGCTGGCTTCAAAAAAGTAGAGATATGAAGCAGATAAAGAAACATTTTACCGAAAGTTCATTCATCAAAAAGCTGCATATTTTGAAAAGGGTAAAAGTACCACTAGACCCATCAGGGATAAGTAAAGGCTATATACTATAGATTATTTTAATCCCCTTGCTAGATATAAAAGGGATAATTACATATTTGTGGTTGAAGCCATGTGGTGGAAAAATCAATACAACTTTTTTGTATGACACTTCATTAGTGTGAAAAATTTTAAAAGCTGAAAAGAACTGCCTTGCAATTAAATGCCTCTGCTACTTCAGATTCAGTAATGGGTTTGTATTATTATCTAGTTTATTTGAAATAGTGGTTGCACTATAGCAGTAATTGGAAAACATTGATTATGCACTTGTATATAGAAAACCTGGCAAATCATTACAGGGCATAGCAACAGTTAGTTAGCCTTACTAATGAAGCACTAATTGCTGTAAGTAGGTTAACATGTTAGTGAAGCTACAGGGAGATAGAGCTTTGAAATTTTTTATCTGTTCAGTGTTATGTGTTTTTTTTAAATCTCATTTTAAGAAATCTCATTTCGCAAACACAAACCACAAGACTCTCTTGATGCTATATTTGGAATAATTTCAGAGATTTGTTTTTGTGTTTTGTTTTGCCTTTTTTTTTTATTTGGATATAATGTCTACTACATTTAAGTCATATTTATGCTACTCCTATCAATGTGGTGACTTTAATGTATGTAAATGGCTAACTGGAGTGAAAGGCTGGTTGGCTCGATTGATTTCCTTATTCTAATGCAATTATGTCATCCATGCTATATGCTTCTTGAACAATCTTTTTTTTAATTAGACTGTTCTATGTTTGAAGAGGTAGTAGCTAAACTGCTATAATATGACCACTGGGGATACAATTTTTTTTTAAAAAAAATCTTCCTTTTGTGAAAATCTGAGAGCCCCAAATCTCTTTAGTAAAAAGTATTAGAATTGGGAATAGTAATAGATTAGTTTATTATATTCTAGCTATTGACTAAGGAAGACATATTAGTTTCTTTAATTTATTATGCTTTTGACTCAGAAAGAACTTAAGCTCCACTGCTGTAACCAGTATCTGCTTAAAAGCATGTCTTTAATGCTGAGGGTAATTGTTCTGTTTGAGATACATATGGTCACAGTATCCATAAGGCTGGGTTTAAAAAAACCCAAATTTCTGTTTGCTGAATAATGTCTTACCTAACACTAAAGAAAACTTCTAAAGCCTGGCTGTCAAAAGTTGTCACTGCTCTTCGGAATACAAATTAGAAACTAGATTTAAATGGAATTTGTATGTTTAGCCAGTAAGTTAATGCAAATTTGAATTTAAAAACACAAAAAGCTTTGATAACGATTCCTGACATTGGGGTTGATGGCCTTTCTAAAAGCTAGCCCTAAAACATATCAATCCTTGAACACTTGGCAATGAAGTATTTATATAGAATCATAGAATGGTTCAGGTTGGAAGGGCCCTGGAAGATCATCTAGTCCCAACCCCCCTGCCATGGGCAGGGACACCTCCCGCTAGACCAGGTTGCTCAAAGCCCCATCCAGCCTGGCCTTGAACACCTCCAGGGATGGGGCAGCCACAGCTTCCCTGGGCAACCTGTTCCAGTGCCTCACCACCCTCACAGTAAAGAATTTCTTCCTAATATCCAATCTAAATATAAATATACTTGAATGGAGGGGATCTAGCTGAGCTGTCAATATTTTGCAGGCAGCCTTGTCCACGCTGGAGGCACAGTATAGGATCTATATGTTTGGGTAAGTACCTTTGTAGGCAAGTTGGGTGGCTGTGCCTGTTTTGAGATTGTTGTCTGCTTGTAGGAGAGCAGCTGGTGAAGCTGATGCAACTTCCCAAGGGGTAGACCTATCACAAAGGAAGAGGTTGCAAATCTTTGTTGTGTTTTTGCACTCTTTGGAAGGGGAACTTCCTCAGTGCTAACAAATAGGTTTGAACTGCAGAGACCTACCTATGAGGCTGCAGACAGAAGCAGCTGGTTTTGAGTGAAGTGAAGTTGGACAAAGCCTAAGCGCGAAGGTGTGGCCTGATGGTCGGCAGGAAGGGTGAAATCCTGACCCACCCTGAAAGCCAGGGCACTCACTGGACCTCCTCACCACACTGCGTGACGCCTCTCCTAGATGGTACGGTCCTCTCTGACCGCGAAGCAGGTGAGCCGATGAGTGTCCTGCCGCCCTTCCCCGTGGTCATCCCCAGACCCTTCCTCGGGAAGAGGAATGCAGATTTTGTCTGCACGTGGCAGGTTGCAGAAGCCTCTGCAGCATCTCCCCTGCCCGCCTCCCTCCCACCATATGGGGCAGCAGCTTCGTTGCATTTTGATACTGCTTGGCTGCAAACATGCAGGGCCAGGATTTCCTTGTTTAAATAGGTGTTAAATTCTCTCTCAGATTCACAGGAATAAAGTCTGACCCCCTAAGAAGCTGCATAATGACCTTGACTTATAGAACATCTTGGAACAATTCTTACATTGAAAAGTAAATGAATAACAACATATAAAGTTTACCAACCGAGTGTTAGAAAATGCCAGTTGTGATTCTTACCACATTCCAATTTTTTAAAAATAAGCGTGTGTGTTTTTTCAAAAGATTTTAAAGGGGAGGAGGGATGTTTTAAAGGGAAAACTGCTTCCAGTTGAGAGCTAGCCTCAACTAATTCTGCTTTGACTCAGCTTACTTAACAATATTATACCCCTCTGTTCATAATAATGAGCTGTTTTGTGCAAAGCAGCTCATTATTATGAATGTAAGTGCATGTTTGGACTAGTAAAGCAAATCATAAAAATTGCTGCCCATGTCACGTTTTTCCTTTGTCAATAAAAGATTTTCCTTGGGGTCAGAAACAATTATTGACCAGAGAAAAATCTCAAGTCCTGTTTGGAAATTTTACCCGACGATTCTGGAAGAAGGGGAGCGAAGTTATGAAACTAAAAGTATGTGTGGTGAACATCGGCTGCAAGGTCTTTTATGTTAAGGAAATCATGACATCTGCCAATCTTTCAAATTCCAAAGGGTAAAGAATGAGGTCTGTAAGGCTGTCATTGAACATGACAGGCTTAATGTCAAGTTTATAACAGAAAAAGGGCAATCTTATTGTGGTTTATTCAGTTTTATGTTGCTTGTTCAGTAGAAAAGCTCATTTTTTATCTAATTTATAGCATTTGAAATACCAAACAGATTTTTTACATATCTCCTGAGCTCACAGCTCCTCTTGACTACCCCTTAGTCGTTCCTTTAGGGAGCAGTCTTAAATCCTTCCAATTTAGCATCTATGTGAGACTAGACAATTGTTTTACTTGAGCATATCCTTCAGTTGTTATAGAGCTGTTTCTAACTCCAAACATTTTAGTTTAATTACTGCTTAGAATATTTGCTATATTTTTATCTAGGTTGCCTCTCGCTTGAGCCCATTGGGCTGAAGAAAGAATTACTCCCCATGCTGTTCTGTAGCCCTTCTTGTTCAGATCTGTAATTGGCCCTGTGTTTTTGACTTTTTGCTAATAAGCAGCTTACTTGCTCTCCCACTAGACTCAACCCACCACTTTTGTTTCATGAATTTTACAAAGGATTTTAATAGATGCTTTAGGCTATGCAAAATGTTATATGAAGGAAAGCATTAATGCTCTAGCCTTGACACAAAGGACGTGTGAATGGCTGCTTATCATTACCGTCAGGTATCAAAATTTTCATTAGGAGTTCTGGAGGACAAAAGGGGAAAAAGTGTAGCTATATGAAAGAATATTAACCTATACTGTGTAACCAACCACAATTGCTTAGCATTTTACATTAACTCTCCTCAGACACTGGCTCTCATTATTTTTACACATACATAATAACAGCTTATTATAGCGGTACAGTTCACACTGATATATTGTAGATAAGGTTGTGTCAGCACTTCCATTATAAACCCTATTTTCAGAGGTTTAAAAGGCAGCTGTAAAAATTTACTCCAGACAGAAGATTGGTTTTCTAGGTTTCTGCCTCAAGCAATTTTTTTTTTAAACCAATTAAAAACAATTGGCTGTTTTTTAAGCTACAGAAGTAAACAAAACAAATTAAGAGGTTTAAAGCACTTTTTGCACTTCTGTAACTCATGAACCTTTATTAAAAAAGAGAAAAAGAAATTTGGAAAGCAATCTGTTAATGTTATACTTGCCGGTAGTGTTCTGCAAAAGAAAAATACACGCTGGGCATTGCAACAGTGACACCACATACCGCAGCTTAAAATTATTAACTACTGAGTGCACTCGATGCTTCTTAACAAAAGCATTTTTTTTTTTTTTTTTTTTTTTTTTTAGCTCTAGAATATAAGCCCGGACCTTGTTGCCACCAAACACACACTTAATTTTTTTTTGAAGTCCTTGTTCCTCCAGGGGCTGAAGAGAATCATTTCGCGTTAGGTTTCTCCTCGGGCTGGTTGGGAAACCGAGGGGTGATTTTTGCAGTCACGTATGTAGCAGCAGCTGACCTAAGCACTGCAGTGCTGGGGATCTCTCCTCAAAGCTTCCCAAGCCCTGAGGGCAAAACACTGGTCAGGAAGGGCTAGTGGTCAAGAGGACTTCTGGAAACAGGATAAGAGCCTTCCCCTTTCCGCTTGTCATCAAAGCCTGGCACTGCCACCTTCTCAGAGATGATGGAGGTTGACTCCCTTCCCCGCTTTGCATTGTGTGGTTACCTGTAGAGGCAGCCCCACTGGTGAAGGGCTTGATGGGGAGAGGCTAACGCCATCTGTCTGCAGGTGAATTATGGCTTTGGTCAGTATGTGACTCTATGGCACTTTTCACCAACGGTGTCATGCTGGAGAGCGGCCAAAAAAATTCCCTGGAAGTTCCTGAGCGGAGGAGTGATGTGTCTCAAGTTGGGTTTGAAGATTTGAGGCATACGTAAGAGAATGTTATACCTCCTTCTCCTCGCATCTGGAAGGGGAAGGTGTGGCTGTCATTTGCAGAGCTCTTCCCTTGAGTTAGTTAATTCTGTGAGCGATGTCCAGGTGTCGCGCGTGGTGGGTGGAAGAGCACTGCTGGATTTCGCTCTGTAACTGTACCTGGCAGTGAGAGAGAAAAATAACAGCACACCCACGGTTATGGAGGTTACTTGGGAGGTACCCAAATTAGTCAGCTTGATGTCCCAACATTTCAGCCCATCTGTTCAAACAGGGATTTACCCACTACTGTGAATTGTGCCTTACTATCTACTGGGTAATATTATGCATTAATTTCTGCAAATGGATTTAGGTATGACATTTCTGACAGTTGTTCAGCTGAATTGGATTAATAATGCATTTTTATAACCCTCTTTTCACTTAAAAATGTATTACAGCACAATGTTTTGAGAGACCCTCCAGATTTAAAAGAAATATTTTAAATATATTTAAATAAAGTTGGCTCATTGTGGTAGACATGGCAAAACAAAAAAAAAAATCCCCATGCATGTTCTTGGAGCCTTGTCACCAATTTGGAGGTACTTGCTATCTTCCCCCCTAACTGATTTCATGAGGGCATGCCGCATTCCAGAAATGTGGCTGGGAAGTGCCAGAGCTGGATCTTTTACCATAAGACCAAAGGGTCAGATCCTGAAGTTGTTCCTAGGTGTTGGCTCAGTTTTCAGTACAGTGAGGGTCCCCACTGTAGAACTGAGGAAAGCCTTTGGAACTTGGGGAGAAGTATAAAGGCACCTGGAACAATGGCAAGCTTTGCAAATTCAAGTACTTCAGTTATGTGTTTTGAGGTGGCGGCTCATACAAATTGGAAAAATGTGTGGGACAAACGTGACAAAACCCCGCGTTTGCTTGCTCAACTCTTTTTTGTTATAATGTAGTGATAACAGCCCAGAAATCAGTCCTGTAATGAAAACAGCTTAGTAAGATATTGACCTTCTGACACTGTTGGCTTCCGTTCGTTCCCCTCCTTGCAAATAGACTGCCATCAACCTCCACATCGATAATTATCTGTATCCTGGTAGTTATGGCGGTACCTGTGTACAACGTGATGCTAACCCACGAGATGGTTGTCACAGGGTACGCTTGCACTGTCTGTTCCAGTGCTGCAGCAGCCGCTTCGGGCTGTCGTCTCGCACCAAGGCTGTCGCACAGGCTGTCCGGGAGGCCAGGGGCTCTGGATGACTCAGCCTCTGGTTCCAGGCAGAGAACCATTGCTGCCTGCCTTTTTGAATAGCAAGGTTAGATGAGCTGTGGAGTACCCATAATCACATCTGTCTGCCTTTGCAAGGCAATAGCTACACAAGCATGAAAAGTAATAAGAAGGAAAATGCCGAAAAGAAATGTGAAAAGGTAGCAAAGTTCATGCATCATAATGTAGTTTCTATCTAAAGAAAAAAATCGGATTTAGTTCTAAATTTGAGGCAGTCTTGTTTATGGAGGAGCTAATAGTATCTCTGTAAAGCTCATTAGGTACAAGCCTTCTTAGGGTTTAAATTTGCATTTTACAAAAAAAGAAGCTATTTCTGTTTGCAACCTTATAGAAGAATTGCAAATTAAAAATGGAGACAAAGGGTCAGGTAGGTTTTGTCTGGACCAAAGAATTCTTGTCGTGTTCCAGTTGCCTGATCTTTCCTGAAAAAGCTGCTTGGTATGCGCTTATTCAGCAGCTAATGAAGATACGATGTATCTTAGGAATTTTATGGGGCGATAACACTCAAGTGCACTGAAACCACGAGAACCCGTCGAAGGAGTGTGCCAGCAGGAAGCAGCAGAGAGACCCTGCGGTTGAACACACACCTGGGTGACTGCTGAAAACGCAGAGCTGGCCGGCGAGTCCGTGGCTGCCGTACGTATGGCACTGGGCAAAGCGATTTGGAGCTAAGAGTGGGGCAGGAAAGAATGAAATCCCCCTCTCCAAACGTCAAGCCAGTCCCTCAGGTTTCTGTGAGTGAGGGGGGCGTTACGGCCTTACACGTTTCCTCGAATACCCAACATATTACAAATTACCTGCAACGTGTTGGATTTCAATGCAGCAGCCACACTTACTACTAAACAGAAAGAACCATGTTTATTATAGTCCTGATGCTCTCCCTTTTATGCTGAGTTGTAGGTTACCCCACAGTATTTAGTGTAAATGAGGGACCACTACATAGAACTGCTCTCCCCGACGTAGAACTGTTTCCACAAGAATTTCATATATTGAGATAAAAATATTGTGGTCAGGCTTATATGATAGGCTGTAATTATCTTGAAACAAATAACTGAGTTTAAAAAATATTGTTGAAGTGTTGAATTTTTTTTTCCATGGAGAAATTTAAATTTTAAATATAGGCGATTATGAATTTTTGCCTACTTTCCATGTGTGCTGTCTTCCATCACAGGGGTGTCTCTTAGTAAAGTGTTCTTCACTTTACTTCTTTGAAAGGGAACAAAGGTATTATTTAAAATAGGTATTTCTCTTTGTAATCCAAGAAGAGAGGGCAAAACCAGACTTTTGACTCAGTCTAGCTGACTGACATCAACTACAGGCAGAATATAGATGATTTACCCCAATTAGCTATGGTTTGAATAGAGCTACAGGACGTGTCCCTTGGGAGGTGTAACAGCAAGGGAACAAAGTCAAGCAGTTTGGTTTCCAGTAAGTCCCTCAAAGTGAAGACACAGCCAAAGAGTGTGAGTTTGTTTCTGGTCCTAAATAATATATAGCTAAGTTATTTTTTTCCTGCTTAGTCCTATTTTATGTTCTAAAAATAGGAGAAACATACGTGTCAACTGTGGAATGTGAAATACAAGGCAAGTTCTATAAAATGTTGGTATAATGCATGCTACTTCCAATAATTGTAAACTATTCATGGAATTGTATAGTCTGTAATCTTTTGAGAGTAGAACTGAAGAAGCATTGAAAGAGCAGGGTGGTGAGTACATTTAAAATATGTGTAGAAATACGTAAAAAACCCCAGCGCCTTTGACTAAAGGTAGATATCAACAACTAAACCACCTCCAAACGCAGAAGCAGGATTCAAAAAAATAATGCCATTAACTTAGAGACGAGTGAAAATTTATTTTCTTTCCTTACAAATTAGCAAAGAGTTCTGCAAAACGCATTTGGTAGTGAGGGTCTGCAAAAGGCAAACCAGGCTGCAAGAGGAATCGGAGACAAGAACAAAACTTTCCCAGGTGGCTCCAACATTTATTATTTAACTTCAGCAGATGGATCCACCTTAAGAAAGGTCCAAGGAGCGAGATGGAAACCAAATACAGTCAAAGGAAGTTGGGGATGTGGGTGTCAGGTTGTCAGTAATCTGACAGCTATGGTAACTACCCTCTAATCCAGCGGCTCCAGCCACGCTCTCGGCTGACACCGCAAGGACTGACTGACAGCTGAAGAGCGGGCACTTTTTACAGGCGAAAGTGACATCCAGTCTATTAAGGCTGACAAGCACAAAGCAGAGATTTGCCCTGAATGGTTTGGTACTGAAGCCTAGTAAAGGGGTTATTTGAAAGGTCTTAGAGAAAGTGTCAGACTCAAGCTCAGATGATAACAATATTGTAATGATAGCAGTGGACAATGAAGTGCTATGATTGCCCATACAGGCCAGGAAGATTGCGTGTGGATATAGAGCTCCAGAAGCTAGTTTACAGCAGCAGATTCTCAAAAGCAAACACGCAACAGCTCTAAGACCACTCCTTGTCAGAATCTTAAGGATATTTTTTTCAGCATGTAGTAATCTACTCGCGCCTTTGTTATTTTTGCTCTTGTGTCTAAGGAAAAAATTAGCAGTAGGAGCAGTTGCTGCAGACCCCCATGGAAGATACAAATGATGAAACAGTGTTAGGCTTAATCTGTGGCTTGCAGGTTAAAACAAGATGTGCAAACTGATGCTCTTAGTATTGAAAATATCTGGTAATAATGGATATGGCTCTACCTTAGTCCAAATGTTACGTTTAAATTCAGAAGTAATGGAGAAATCTGGCTCTGATACTGCAACACAGATAGATATGCTGGACAAAAGGGGGATAGTAAGTATGGAAACATTTAGCATTGTGTACTAGCTATTGTGTACTAGCTAAGCAGCTGACTGGTATTGTGAGACTTCAGAAATATTGCAAACACGAGATCTTTAGTTACAGCAGGATCTGCGTCTGCTGTTGGGTAGCATTAAAAGGAAACCTGCTCCTTTTTCAGGAAATCTCTTAAATTTCTCTTATGCTTTGTTTTTATTTGCTTTTGTATTAGAATACAGCATTCAATCAAATGAAGAAGTAAATTTGTTTGTTTGTTTATTTGTTTTTTTGACACAGAAGCTGAATTCTGTAGGCAGCTGCCTCCCAGTCCCCACTCTCTCTAGTGCTACTCTTCAGATCCCTCATCTGGCACCCCTATCTATGTTCGAGGCTGGCTTTCCAAGCTGGGGTGGCCACCACTCAACAATTAAGCCACCCTCAACCATCTACTTATTCTTAGAAAAGATCATTGAAAATCTGTATGATTTCTTCCCCAACATCAAAGTGATCCTGCAGTTAGTTTATTTTTTCTCCAGATACTTTTGGGAAGCTGTGCCTTCTTTCCATCAGATTACTCTAAGTAGCACCAAGCTATTAACTGAATGTAGTCTAATGGAGATAAGACTCAGTTTTATGTCCCTTCTGCTTGTGACTGTGTTTTCTAGGGAATAAAAGTTTACAAACCAAGATTAACCAGATAGGTTCAAGAGCAACTCAGATTCTAATTGCCAAGAAACAAGAATCGTCAAATCATGGTCGCTGCCTGGAGAGTGAAGAGTTTACAGGAAAAAGCTTCTGAAACCTGCACGTGTTTCGATTGCCAGTGGGTGAACAGTCAAGGCTGCAGTAATTTCCATCCATGGCTGCTGGTTTTCAAATTATTGTCTTGAAGCAGTAGCGTGTGCTAAGATGAAGTATTTTAACAGCAATGTAGCTGCTTCTGTTATTCTGAGTACAAAAGAACCAATACAGCATGTGTCTAGTCGGCACAAATGTGCATAGAACCAGTAGTTAGGAATTGAAAAATCAGAGAACAACCACCAAAAAACCCCAAACACATCAGATAGGGACAGAAGTGAAAAAAATTTGGCACTGAAGATCAGTAAAGGTACCGTGTTTAATATATGGTTTAGATTGAGAAGACGTGCCTGAAAGTTTACCCAGAGAAACAGCAGTCTAACCTCCAACTCTTTCCCTCTTTCCCTTTTCTCACTTTTTTCTTCTTGAAAAGAAGACTAACCTTGACCTACTGCATGGCGCTTAGTGGCTTTGTAGCACGCTACGTCAGGATCTTAGCTAAATTTTGAAACAATTAAGGTACCCTAGGGTGCAGCAGCAAAGCTCCTACCACTGGTGGAAGCACTTTATTTTGAAGACAGGGGCATAATCTCAGGCTCTATTGCAGGCATGTGGAAGAGCTTGTGTCAGTAACCAACGGCAGGAGTGGGTACAGCTTTTGGCTGGGAAGCCAAGGCAGAGCAAACGTGAGGTTGGCCAGTCATGCCCACCCTAATGTGCTGTGGACCGCACAGACAGACATGTTACATAGGTGGCTGAATAAGGTGTGTGGATCCTGGATGGGCTTTGGACTTCATTGTGAACTGATGGCATTGTGACTTCTTTGCCGAAGTCCTCTATGCTACCTTGAAATTTCAATGAAGTTCTGCTCTGAGCCGTACAAATAATTGTTTTCATCCCTCCATGCGTTCTGGATTTCTTGAACATTTAGGTGACATAGGTTCCAATTGTTTGAGCGGGTAAGACCCATGAGTAAGAAGTGAGTTTGTGAGTGAATGTATTCTGTGTGAATGTTGAAACCCGCTGTTTTTAAAGACAGCCCTACCGGTTGACAGGAAATAAGTGAGAATTATATGAATGCATTGAATGTAGTTACTCATCCTATAAAATATACAGCATACTTCCACATGTTTGTTAGACTCTACTGACATATAGATGTGCTGTGTTTTACAGTTTGGTGGTTTGTTTGGAAGTGGTGGGGTTTTTTTGTTTTAGCTTGGGTTTGGTGGTTATTTTGTGGTTTGTGTGGGGTTTTTTTGTGGTGGTGGTTGTTGTTGTTGTTGTTGTGGGGTTGTTTTGGGTTTTTTTTTTGTAAGCTAGGATTTGCCTTTATTTCCTTGCTGAAATTCCCTTTATCTAATTCCACGTATTGAGAGAAAATCATTTGTACTTCTGGGAAAATATTTCTTTGATCTGTTTAGTGTCTTATTTGAACAACAATTTAATGCCTTTTTTCCAGTACACTAGGTTTTACTAAAGGCAACCAAACCCACTTGCAGATCTTATATTTCTAGAAGTGGGACATGAGCGTATCATTTTTGGCAAGAGTTCAGTAGAAAGAATTACCTGAAACTTGGTGCCAATGTATTCTTGTATTTGCTGTTCTAAACTAAAAACGCGCTCACTTACTATATAGTAGCTATCTGTCATTTACAAAATGACACATCCAATTTAAAACCACTAGGAAACAAAATGTTTAATCAGAATTTTAGGAATACTTGCTAACCATGAATCTTGAAGGCCTAACTACTTCGCTATTACAGCGCAATTTGTCTGACAAGTGGTGTGGTCCACTGCAGAGGACGTACAAGTGCAAGTCAGCATCACCTTGGGCAGGTTACTTCATTTGTCCTTTGCCCCAATTTTCCAGTCTGCGGACCGGGAAATAGAGATATTTTCCCATTTTTAGGAAAGGTATTGGCGGGAGAGAAGGTTCAAATGGATTACTTACATGTCAGACTTCCACTAAGGTTTTATTACATGTACTTGCCAAAGATACTAGAAAATACTGTAGATTTTTGGATGTTTACGTGCAACTTTATTTTATGGTGGAATTACGTGACATGGTGTGATCTGATAGGGCAGGAAGCCTGTTTTAGTTGTGTGTTGCTAAGACATAACTACAAGATATGAGCACAGACCACTGAAATACAAACTTTAGTAATGAAAATCTTCACCAAAGTTTTATACAAAGGCTGGCTCCTCCTGGGTCATCAAGCTCAGACCCTTTATACGTTAAATTTTGCTAGACTTTTTACTCATGTATTGTGCTGGATTTGTATTAGTTAGTAATATTACCACCATAAATTCCTAAGTTACCCTGCATACGTACACAAAAAAAAAGAAAACCCCTGCCCTGAGGAGCTCAGCTTAAACAGATGAGACAGATGGAGATGTGAAATGATTCACCCAGGATTACTGCAGAAACAGGAGGTCAGTCACAGTCGAAGGTCTCCCAACTCCAGGCGGACCCAGGGAATTAGGCTGCCCTGGCTCCTCTGGGCTCCTCCTTGGAGTGATGCTCTCCTTCAGGCGTTGTCCTGTTTATGTTCTTTCACTTCTCCGTACAGAACATCCACAGTGCTGTGGGTATAAAATTTTAAATATGAGTTTATATTGGGAAAATAGAAATGAGTGGTGATAAAATACAGAAGCTAGTTGCAGTATATCCTGGGTGTGTTTCAGAAGATGGAGCTCTGACAATGTTGTAAGCTGTTTAAATCACACATAGAGCCAACAGCAATGTAAATCCTTATTAGCATCTTTGCTTTATTATACTTCAGTATTTCCCGTTAACAGTTGATTTTTAAATATAGTGAAGTGAATCCATTTTTCCATGTAGTAGTTGTGGAAAGCCTTGCAGATTAAAAAGAAAAAAAAAAAAAAAGAAAAGATAGAGAGAATGACCTCTGAAGACCTGAAAAGAGAAAAACTGGATAATAAATGTTCAACCAGTCTGAGGTATTTTGTAAATCAGACCACTTTTATTTGGATATACTATTGTTTAACAGCCAGTTTAAATTGGGACCAGCATCCTGATTCTGGACAACATGGCTTTTATTGGAAGTCCCTGCCACTTTTAAACATCTTTAATACATTTTAAAAATAGAACTGTAAAAACCAGTAACCAGACTTCAAAGCGAAGACATGTTGTGCCAGAATTACGAAGCTGGTGCTGATTTTCACTGGTTGTAAAGCCTTGGGAGCGCCCTGCGGTCCGTCCCGGGGTGACAAACACCAGGAGCGCAGGCAGCTGGCGTGGGAGCACCCACCGAGAGAGAGGACATCCTCGGCATTGGGGTGATGTGGGAGCTCGGACCCCTGTCCTCTCAGTTGTCTGCTCGTGCCATGGGGCCCCAGCAGCATGGCCTGGCCCTCAGGAGGGCATCGTGGTCTTGGGCCATGGAAAAGCAGCATGTTAATAATGGCAAATTAGGACGGCATAGGTCTTTCAGTTGGTTTTGGTGGCCCTGAGCAGCGTATTGCCTAGAGGAAACTGAGGGCCAGGTGTACGCACTGCTCCGCTTAAGGGCTTTTCTGTCAGAGCATGTTTGTTCTACAACAATCGTTTAAAACTAAGTAGGCCCAAAAAAGGTTTTTAACATCTTTGCATGTTGCTCCAGGAGTGGGTGGGTAGAAGAGTGGGTGGAAGCAATATATATATATATTTGTGTATATATATATGTATATATATAAAAAAATAAAACAGTTATCTGTATGATGGTTCTGGGAAAAATAGCCAGGGGGGAAAAAAGAAAACACTTCATTTTTTATCTATCTCTGCTTAATATGGGGTACTTTCCATGTGCTAAGGTGAAGGAAGAGGCTCTGCTGGGTTAAACCGGCTCAACCGGAGCTCCACCAACCTGAGCTGAAGAGTTGGCGTTATTTAGACCTGCATTGGTGGAGGATTAGACCCAGATGCTCCTGAAGCAAGTGCTGGCAGAGTGGCTATGGCGCTTCAGCTGCATACTTCTCCACTTGATGTACAGGCAGGTCCTCTAAAGTATAATTTATCAGTGGCTTTGCTTATGTGTTCCTGTTGCTGCACCCCTCTCTTGGGAAAAGCACCACAGCAGAGTGTGCCCATATGTGGGGAGCTTCCTGGGAAGCTCTCTGCAGTGTGTATTTCAGAAGTACTAGTTTTATTGTGTAGGAAGGTATTGTTGCAACACAGCTTGAGACATCAGTTTGAGATGAGTAGGCTACGACAACTGGTTTATTGCCACCTTCAGATAGGCAAAGATGTGAAAGGGATCTCTCCTGTGACATATCTGCAGAGAACGTTCACCTGGGAATAGGCTAATTGCACACTTGATGCCACTGCAAACCCACCTATGCATAACTAAAATGAGCACATATCTGACAACTGCACTGAATTTTAAAAGAAATTTAAAAATACAGTGATTATAGAGCTTCAGGGCCTGACGTATATCTGCTCAGCACTGAAGATTTTATTTATTAAAGATAGCCTCTCTATCAAAGTTTTGGAAAATTAGGACCCAAAGATGTGCTACACTAAATGTTTAGTGGAAGAGCTTCTGGCAGAACGTGAATTCATGACAACGTTAGGATTGTCTCTGGCTATAGCTTTGGCATGGGCTCTTTCTTATTTTTACCATTAAAGAGAATTACAACTTTTGTTCTGTATTAGAATCTCATTTTTAAATCTATAGGTGTTTGTTGGCATCCTTTGCAGAAAAAAATTCCTGTGGGTAAGTGGTTCCTGACATAACTGAGCTATTTGGTATTTACATGTGACCATCATTATGGTTTCAGGTCCTCTTACAAAGTTTAAATAAGGTGTCTGAATAGCCTACAGAGGGCTCTTACGGGTCTGTTTTTTCTTTAGTTGCCTTGTCTAGAGGAAGTCAGGATTGGTTACAGTTGAATTTCTTCTTATTTTTTATTTCCCAGCAGTGCTGTATTCGTCTAAGATTTCTCCATCTTAACGGATTTGAGTTTGGTTAACCCTGATGCTGCTACTGTAATTCTGGAGAGCACGTTGCCCGCAGTGCCCAAGAGAGTTGGTCTCCTCCAGATATGCTATGTAACATCCTCTGTGATGAAAGAGGACCCAGCTTTCCCCGCACGAGAGGGGATTCGTTACTGATGGTGCTGACCACACATGCAGCCCCTGTCCCCTCCAGGCTCCCTGGCTTGCAGGCTGTTAGAGCCGAGTACTGCTGCTGCCACACACAGTGTATCTAAATCTTGGCAGGGGTTAAGCAATCTTGGAAGAGGTTGCTGACTGCACACTTGGCAAAGGAGCTCTTTCAGGGAGGAGGGCGAACTTCACCAGGTCCTCTGCTGGTTTTCTTCACTCCCACATTGAATTGCTGCAGTGTTCCCTATATGGGACTACTCTGGAAAGCGCTGTTGAACCTCCAGCTGATACAAGCAATCGCTGTCTGCCTGCTAAGCACCTTCTCATACCTGCATCATGATGCCCTCAAACAGGACACCCTGTGGGGAACAAAGCACCCGTGGCTATGTGTCCACATGCAAGAGCAAGGGGCACGTTGTGGGGAGCTCTGTGCAAGCCCGCAGCCGTGTGCCGGGGAGGAACCAATAAAGAGCTTGTTGCTCAGTCAGGATGTGTATAAAGAATAATAAAAATAATGAGAAAGGGCAGATAGGGGATTGTATTTGATAGTTTTGAGTTTCTCTGTTTTTTAGTAACAAATGCTGGTTTTTTTCTTCCCAAGTTCCTTACAACCCCGCTTTGCCTAGCTATTGGATTTCTTGCAGGTGTCACAGCATGAACACAGAATCAGAAATGTAGTGAGGACCTCAAGAGAGCGCCTAATCTGACCTTTTGCATGGAGACTAAAATCAAGATGCTTGATTGCCTGGCTTGCCCTTCACAGGGATATTAGTGCATAGACACGAGTTCCTGGACTGCCTCACACACCTGTGGATATGCACATTAAGACTCTCTATCGGTTACAAGCAAAGTGTAAAGGGCAGCGGGTTGAACAAGGCGCTGGGGGAAGGTCTCTGGAGTTGGTGTTTTTCACTGGCATCTATTAATAAGTTGGGGCTGAAACCTCTAGTTTGAGGAAGAGGCCAGGAGAGAATTTCACAGCTGTAGACAAATATCTAAAAGGATTTGGCTCATTAAGCGTTAGCAACAAATTGCACAGGAGTGCCTGAATATATTTTAAAAACAAATAAAGTCTAAGTTAAATACACAGAGGGCTTTTCTTTCACTCAGAGGATAAATAAGAATTTTCTCATCTCTTGCTAAAGATTTGCAAGCAGGAGCTTTAGTAGAGTTCAGGAAAGGTGTATGAATAGATGTATATAACCATTACTTAGGCAACCGTTTCATCTCTGGAAGGATTCACTGGCTTACCAAACTGAGGAGAGAAATTAATGTTTTCCTGGGATCTGTGGGCGATCTTTTTTCCTCAGTGCCCCCATGACTCTGCCACCTGTATTTCTGTCTTGTGAAGAAAGTGGTTAAGAAGCAAGTGATAGGCTTGAGATCATTCCAGACAGTAAGTATTCAGGCTTGAAGTGGAACTGGGAATGATGGTCTTGGTCTACTCAATCTGTTGCCTCTGCATTTTCTTCCTATGACACTCTGTGTTGTAAACTTAAATTATTACTGAATGGCAGGAATCTCACTCATCTTCATTAAACTGAGGGAGGTGTTAAAATTCTGCTCTGAGCAACATCAGAGAAAATACCTGTTTGAGACAGATACCAATATTCTGTTTCTTCCTATGAATTGCAATGATGTTCTTGGTACCCTGAAGTGACTTACTCTCTTACATCTAGTATCTAATACCGGGATGCTTCTTGCCTAGGAGCCTTGGAGACTGCCCTTCTGAGCTGAAGTTTCAGAATGGTTTAACATCATGCAAAATTATAAACAAGTAAATTTGTGTAAGATAGAAATGCTTGAACATGTTTACAGTGATTAGTTTGACAAATTTAGGGAAAAAAAGCAAATAATGCTTAGCATTCCCATTCACAGTGCTACAAACATTTTTTATTCGCTGAGATTAAATTACAGTGTAGTGAAATGAAAGTCTGCATATATGGTCACTCCTTCATGAATTCCTGATGGCAATTCAAAAAAATGTGCAAATGTAGCTAATTGTAAAAAAAAAAGAAACAAAACAACCCAAAAAAAACCCCTAAAACACCTCTCCCCCGCCCCGCCACCATGCTGTAGTTAACGGAGTTCTGCTACTGCATTATGTTTGCTTTATACAGAGGGCATACTCTACATCCATTTTACTTCATTCAGACTATTTTTTTGTTATTCTCAGAATAAGAAGGCACTACAGTTTGCATCAGTAAGCACTACTTGTATATACATTGGATTTAATAATATATGAAGATAATCCTTCTGGCTTTAACATGCAATCTAAGAGATAGATACAATTTTGACTATAGAACAGAATATTGCCAGTATAAACTCGGTCAAAAGTCTGAGTCTTGGAATTAATATAAAAGTTATGCTCCCTCTACAGACAAGCATATGAATAAATAGGAATGATTTATCTCAGCATCTTGGTTTCTTTTTTTTATTAAGAGTTACAGCCCTCTATATAATACTTTCTTTGTTTCAGCAACATTTTCTGGAATGCTGCCCAGCACTGTTTGTTCTTACAGTAGGTGGAAGTTAAACGAATATAAAGGTGCCAAAACTAAATGGTACTGATTATTCTCTTTACACTGATATAATCCTTCCAAAACCAAACTTTTAATCCCTAGCATCCTTAGCCTGTTGGGCTAAGTAGTCTAAACTAAATGTCTCCTTTATTTGTCAAAAATGGACTGAAAGGTACTAACAAACCTTTTTCTCTCACTTAACTATTAAACTGTGAGAAACCTCTAACTTATGGAAACTGTTTTTCCATAGAGCGAGATCTTGACTTGGAGGAAAAAGTGTTTTCATTGCATTTGGGAGGCTCAGGTATGATGAAGTCCCTTACGCAGCACATGAACATGGGAATGATCCTGACTCCAGTTTTTGGGTACCAGTGTTCCCCTGTGAAAAGTCAACGAGCGTCCTGAATGCACAAATAGGTTTGGTTGCTGTGGCCTAAACATTTTTAAAAATCAATAATGATGGCGAACTGTTCAAAGGCCTTTGTGAAAATACTTCTGCAAACTGTGTACAACAAGAAAGGCAGAGTGAGCTGTGTCTGACAGCAGGGTCCAGCCCAGATAGATGCAGCTCCGTGCTGCTTTTGTTAAGTTGCCCTTGATACTGTTCAAGATTGTCTTCAGGAACTGTGTACAGCAGCTATGAACTCAGCAAGTGTGAAGCACTTTTTAAAACTGTCGCCAGAAAATTAATCAAAGCAGAAGCAATATTAATAATAACACTGCAATTCCTTTGCTGCGGTATTTACCCCTACTGTTAAGATTCCATTTTACTATCTGATGTTCATACCAGTGAGAAGAGGTAGCCTTTATCTAGGACAGTTTACAGTCCAAACCAACAAGGGTTGATAAAGGAGAGGCTTATCCTTATGCCCTTGGTTCTCTTTTTTTCTCCTTTTTCTGCTTACATTAGAAAATTGTTAGGGCTGATGGGCATCCTTTGCTGGTTGGGCAAAGCACCACACAACTGATAAACCAAAATTCTCAAAACTGAGACCTGATACAGAGTAATGACAGGATATAGTCTTTATTAGGATTTACCCTATGGGGGAAATACAAGGGAATAAATCAAGAAGGAAAAAGAAAATGTAAATAAAAGGTTAAAAATGGGAAGATTTGTTAATAGAGGATCCTAAACCATAGAGTGGCACCTTTCAAGTTTCTGCTTTGGTCTGTGCTTTTTTCTGTGATTTCAGAGGAGGGAAGAATACTTTACCCTAGCTGCTGTTGTCAATGTGAAGAACCTCTTGATTTTTGCATTTGTTTTGGAGCCTGCTTGGTGAATTTCCTTGAAATCAGCGAGGTTCGTGCAGGTCGCTAATCTCAGATAATTAGTTCTGGAGTTAAGCCAGCTAAAGGGAAGCTCATCTTTCTGTGAAAGTAAGCAAACAGTGCAGCATGACAAGGGAGGGAGAGGTCTGGTGGTTTGTGCTCTAATGCTGGTTTCTAAGAATTGAATTTTGGATGAATTATGTAAGAAAAGAATCTAAGTCAGAACTTGGCATGCAAAGAGCGAGCATAATGGATCTTGCCACTATAATGGGCTACTGAAACTGCCTATAAATTTGGGACTGGGAGGAATAAATGGACAAGAGACAACTACGGTACAGGTCTGAGAAAATCATGGGAAGTCTTCTTTCATTTCAGTTCAACTGCATTCAAAATTTAGATACTTAACTGTATTATAAGCAGAATTAACAAACAATTTTTTAAAAAAGCATCTTTTCCCAAGATCTGGAGTAGCAGCAATTGCCTGTATGGAATGGCTCCCGTGCTCCTTCCACTTCTGGTCTTGCCCACAAGTGGTTCTTGCAGAGGCAGGTAAAGACGAGTCAAATATTCCTCTGGATTTTTCTCAGCAGAAATAGATTCTAAGTACGTGCAAAGGGCTGAAGTAAAAGAGCAGTTCTGCCTATCTTTAGTATTGTATTTTGTTACAAAAGAGAATGCACTTAGTGGCAAAACTGGTGTTGTCACAGATCATGGGGCATTGTCTACTCAGCGCAGTGGGGAAAAGGAGCCAGAGGCAGAGCAGTTGTTGAAGCGAAAAGATCAGAACTCTTAGATCCAAACCAAAAAAGAGATTTGCCTGAGTGAGGCCTTCAGGACTGGGCCCCTTGGGAAATGTGCATTGATGAATGCTCTCTCTTACTCTTGGTCGTAGAGCAAGACCAAGGCTTGTGCTACAGCTTTGACCTACGGTGAGTGTACACCACGGGTCTTCTTTTTCCTAAAAGTGGCTGTGATTTTTGGCGTCTGAGTTTGTTTTGACTCTGTTTTCAGAATTACTGAACACCATTAAATGCCTTTGATTTTGGATTAATTTGTGTGTATTAAGGATCTAAGAATCTCTCAGGAGTCTCCAGGTTGCTAGAAAGTGGATTTCCAGAACAAGAGGGATTTTCCTGAAAACACTGACCAGGGTGTTGGACAACTGCTGAGAAGAGAATACCTGTGTTTTTTGTAGTAGAAACTACACAGAAAACAGGTTCGCAAACAACATTGTCATCAGAAACTTGTACAGATGTCAATTAAAAAGTCTAGAATGTGCATCAGATACAGCGGATCAAGAAAATGTACATATGGCCTTCTATTGCTGAGACACGAAAGTCTGTTGCAAGTGATAAACTTTAGTGACAGACCCATACAATAAGTCTATCTCAAATTTGGTTACCTACTTTTTGTATGATGGATGCATTTCAACTTACAGAGGCTTTAAGTTTTGGTTAACATCAGCAACGACATAGCATATGCTGTAACAATCATATTTTTTCTGTTATGGGTTGTTTAATTATGTTAATTAATATCTTGTCAGAAAATGCAGTGCGGCAGAGCCTCTGCCACCCTAGGAGCTTCGTGGGGTTCTGTTATTTCCCATGGAAACCTAAAAATGAAGTTGCAGGGGACAACGGATTCTGGTAGAAAATAATAAATGACTGCTCACTAGCGTAAGCAGATGAAGCAGCATTTAATGCATCTGTGCTGTTGACTTTAGAGCCTCTGCCCCACTGAAGCACAGCTGGCGTGTGCTGGACTTCAAAAAAGTCACTATTTTCTTATTACAGAAGAGTGGCTCCTAACTATATACCGCATCAGACAATTGTGGTTTTCTCGCTTCCAGTCTTTCTGTTTTGTGGTAACAATCATTTCTTGGTAGCCTGATGGTGACCCTGGGATAATCACCTTTGTTAGTTAATTACTTTGGGGAGCAAACGTGGGAACGGATCATTTGTGAGTGATTAGTGGATCTGGAAACACGAGGAGGCTGGTAGCTTTGTATGTGTGTGCAAATACTGACGTGTGGAAGTGGTCTGTTTCACTCCGCTCTATCACCTATTAAAGTATTTGACATCGCTGTTGTAAGAAGGGTGACTTTGAGATCAGAGGGCTGGGTGCTTTGTCTGCTGTTGTGACTATGTAGTCAGTCGCACATACGAGTAGTTGCACTCCCAAAGTTGCAATGGCAAGTCGTCATGACGACTGTTCCAAAAGATGGACTGAGACTCATTAAAAATCTAGGTCTGCATCTCAAATCACCATATGGATATCACTGTAGCCTGTTCAGTGGCTTACAACATATATTTGACCCTACTTGAGATTTATTGAATGAGAGAGCTTCTTTTAAGTCTTTGTAAGTACTAATGGATGTGAATTTTAGAGACTTTGTCTCACGTGTGGGTGCATACAGTATGCACTTCCAGTGTGTCTGCCAACGCAGAGCCGTATGCTATTTTTGACATTCTTGATGATAGTGTGGTTAATGTATCAGCAGTACTTCTGCTGCATTAATAAACAGCGTTTATTTCTGTACAATCTGTATCAGTTTGGGTCTGAATACACAAATAGGCAAGCTTAAAATTAAATTTCTGCCCCTCTATTTCCAAGTAAAATATATAATAGAAAGTCAACAATTAGGCAGGGCAGTAGGCATATTTAGTTTCAAATATGGGACAGCTGATGTCATTAAAAGAGTTACAAATGTTCTTTGCATATAATTAGCCTTGTGCTCAGGCCCCAATATTTCAAAGACTTGGATACACGTTAAATCAATGGAAATATTCATGTATGAAAAGTTGAGCAAATGCATAAATGTCTTTGCAGGATTGGGAAGTAATTGAGTGGAATGTGTAAAAAATAGCATTATGATCTGATCTTATCTAAAAGGGTGCAGAACCAATGCTTGCTATTATTGTTGGTTGTACAAGTACCACTTTCACAAACACTTACTTCTATATATGAAAACATGCATATTTCCAAGAAGAATACTCAGAGTCTGGTTGAATAGATTTTACATTTTTGGCTTTCAGTATTAAAATGTGCTGTTACCGCATTAATTTCCATCTAAGCGAACAGTAGCAATATGTTGCTATTTCAGTGTGCATAAGCCCGGTGGCAGATTTTTTCATCAGTGGCCAGGAACCATTTCCTTGTTACTATTACAACGTTGAATTTAAAATGTACTAAAAAAGAAGCAGCTCTGCTTGCTGTAGAGAGACAGTTTGTAATGTTACCAGTGTTAAGAGATTGGTATTTATTCTGAAGAGCAGGGAATTAAACGTTCTGCAAAGGAGGTCTGGGGAAGATGGCCAAAGTTACCCCGTCAAGAACAGCGACATAGTCAGGACAGCCGTGCTACTCTGGTGATTGGGTGTGCGTCCTTTTTTATCCCCTTTGTCAGCTGTTCGTAGGTGATTTTTTCTTCACCTGTTTAAAAATTATAAATAGTATTTATTCTCATTTGAATAGTGTATGATCTTTGGTTAAATAGTGCTATGTAAATGCAATCTTGTTATCTTGTGTATAAGAAGGTAATAATAAGATTTCCTTTAAATACTTACCAGCCAGCTTCTTTAACAGACACTTTGAGGACGCAGCTACTCGTGTTTGGTAAGTGTAAAGATCAGCTATTGAAAAAACCTTTTCCTGAAAAAGGCTAGCTTTTAAATTTTAGCAGTGGCCAAGCAATGGGTTTATGTCTTCTGTTTTGTTTTGTTCTTACAAAAATAGGTGGTGCTGTGTTCTGCTAATTCTGATTCAAAGGAATCTAGCTAAGTCGTGGCCGGGTGATTGAAATGCCTATGCATTATCAATATGAGCACAGTTGTCTTTTTGCTATTAACTGTGCGTGTTAGAAATATGATTTTGCATTGACGCAGTTGAAAACAGGATGAAATTTTTACAAGCGTTCTGTATTCAAAATAAGGCCAGCTGATGATCACAGATATTACCCAATATCTACGACTCTTGCTGTATGACACATTTACTCTTGTTGAAATGAATCATGCCTTTTTAGTTTTAAAAATGTTCCATTTTTATCTGCATACCTGCTACTGAAAACATCATCGGGTTTAAAGACTTCTGCAAATCCTGTAATAAGCAGTAGTTGATAAAACACAATGTTCAAGACGCATTTAAGATGTCCTGTGCTGTGTCCTGAAAAAAAAAATAAATTATTCTAGACAGGGCAGTGCAATTCTTCTAAGGAAGTTTCCCCCAGAATCTCAGAAGTAAACACTTCTCTTCATTTCCCATTCCACCAGCACTATTCCATGAGAGCTTGTGGTGAGCCCAGGCTTATTTGAGACTGAGCAGAATTGGGAATTTTCTGAGATTGCCCATTAGACAACCAGAACGTTTTCCCTGAGAGATGTCAGGGTTATGGAAGTGGTTACAATTCATTCTCTTACTCAACATTAATTTTTTTTTTCAATATCAACACGGTTCACATCAACAATGTATCTCACTAAAAAAAACATTTTTTTGTTCTTTCTGACTTATTTCAGGTAATCACTTTTATGTCAACTAAATTTCAAATAAAAATTTAAAAGGATCAGTATCCGAGAAAAAGATTTTAAAATTCTAAAAGTTTTTCAGATGTGTCAATATTGACTGAAATAGCTAGAACGACATTTTCAACCTGACATGAATGTATTTAATTTCCAAAATCTGAAAAACAGCAATAAGATGCAAAAGAACCACTCTCCAGCTGCCACTCGTACTCAGTAGCTGTATTTAACGTTACTGTAAATACTGATTTGAGAATGCTCAGCATGTTAAAAAAGTTAGAACCAAAGAACAAATCCCACAAGAGGCTGTGAACCTACATGTAGTATTTTGGTACCTTTAAGTCCTATTTGCACAAATGGGAATATATCCTGAGTTGATCGGGGGTTGTGTTGTTGACAAAACTGCTTTTTCCATCAGAAAATGACAGGTCATCAAAACAGATTTTTATTTTTTTTCCATAGCAATTTTCCGCTTTGATTAAATGTTGTCAAAAAGATTTTGCATGTGTCAGATGGGATTTTTCTTTAGAGCAAGAGGAATTAACAACATTATGAATGAGATGCCCATTTAGGGGGTTAGAAAGATATCAATTCATATCTTGCTTGACTTGGCTCTGCTTTGGGTTTTGTTTTAATGTTGAATAGAGATTAGTTTCAAAACCTCAACATTTTTCACAAAACATGGTTGTTTTCCAGCCCTCTCTAGGTTTCAGGGCTCTGAGTAAGTGCAAAAGGTATTCTCAAGCTTATAAGACAGGAGTGAATGTGTTTATTGATGCCCTTGAGAATAACATTGCGTAGCAAGGATTGGTAAAGTGAATAATCAAAAAGTAGAAACATTTGAATGCATATACTAAATTCTGTGTATGTATCCTAAGACTGAGTTATGGGTTTGACTGGAAGTATTGTAAACTAACTAATTTTAAATGAAATTTAAACTTGATTGAATCTCAGCATGAAGATGCCAACATTCAAATTGATTCATTAGCTGACCTGAATTCTCTGATAAAATTTACTAGCTTGCACAGGCAGAGGATTTATCCTGGATGATGTTCATGTCATTAACAGGAACTACCACCGGCAACATATACATAATGTCAGCCCACAAAAAAAAAGAAAATAAAAGACTATTTTAAACACTGCAGTTATTTAAAAAAAGCAAATGCTCTATCACGTTAAAATAATTCTATTTTTCTTTTTTTTAACTTATCACCTTACAACCGGCGTAACAGCCAGAAGGCAACACAATGGAAGTTTTTGTTGAGCAGAATATGCTTGCTTCGAGAAGCTAGTGTGCCAATAGAGGCACACATCAAGTGAAGCTAACATACTGGGTGAATTATGTGTCCCATCACACCAATGACTGCAGAGCCATAAAACCACCCTAAGTGTTCTAGTTACAATCAATTACATCATGCTTTAATCACATTTTAATGATGTATTAACCAAGATTTCAACAGCAATTAGTTTAATGGGTGTTTGCTTTTTTTAAACTATTTTAACTGTGGCTATATCCAGTAAGATTAAAAAAAAAATAAAGCATTGATTGTGACCTCTTTCTTCTCCAGCAATTTTGTGTGATGGGACTGAAGAGAGAGATCTTTCAATTACTAAGCATTCATGACTCCTAAGTAATAACCTTTTTTTACCTTGCAGTGTGATTATATATTGTGAGATTTTTTTCTTATGTAGAAAGATTCTGCAAAATCTAGCCTCCTACACTGGAAATAGTTAATGCATCTCCTGTCCTTTAGGGCAGGAAGTATTACGGTGCCTATTGATACCTAGGCAAAGGTAAAAGAGAGAAATGCAAAGTAAAATTATTAATCACACTAATTTTTAATAGAAGGGTTTTGAAAACTTCTGCGGCTGCCCGCAATATTCCTATTAATACACATTTTCCATGTAGCAAACCGACAAATGTCTCTGGGAACCCAGCTCCCTTTAAAGCACTCCTAAGAATATTAACAGATAAAGAAAAGAGATTTCACAGCAAAACCCACATAAAAACCCATATTAGGAATGATACCAAACTTAAAGAATGTTGTAAAATGAGCATGGAAAAATGTACAAAATGAATTCATGCCCATTTACATGCTTTCAGTCAGGCTACCAGATAACAAAGCCTCTGTCTTTGTGTTAACACTGCAGATTAGGTCAAGTTTTTACCCCTCTGAGCTCTTTTCCTGTAAATGACGGGTTTTGATGTGAAACAAGCAACATGTCAAAGCAAGTTGAAAGATGTAGGCATTTTATGCCATGTCACAATGACAGGCCGGTGAATATTTGGGCCATTAGGGGCTTATTAGTGAATAAATGACCAGATGGTTCAGTGATGCACAGAGATGGACAGAACTGGATGCTACTAATCAGCACTGTCTGTACTTGATGTCAAATCACATGACACAGTAACCCATGGATACCGAATAAAAGTTACCATTAGCAAGTCAATTTGATATCTGTGTGGTGTAAACAGACTTATAACTGCACTTCAGAGCTGCCTGTTGTTAAGAAGAAATAATGGTAGAGTATTTAAATAAACACACTCTACTCTTATCAAGTTATGATAAATATAAATAGAATTCCAATTCCCAAGACCTCCTTTTTATTCTGAAGAGACTGTGGAAGGACATTTACATATTAGACTATCTCCACAGACAAAAAGACTGGGCTGGGAATGCTGTAAAAGAGAAGCAGGAGGCACTTTCTTCGAACACCATGGTTAGCAACGTCAAGTGATGCTTTGTTTGTGCGTTTGCCACAGGAATGCAAACTTTGAGAATAGGACCTGTTTTCTGGGGGGGAGGCCATTTGCGTTTCGGTATATTCATGCTTTGATTTTTTTTTACTGATGTTGATATATGTTCGCTTGCCACTAGCTTAAATTTTTCCCATGGGTTTTTGAAAATTTATTTTGACAAACCCTTGTTAGCAAGTCATTTCCAAAGCATTGCATCGAGGTTAGAAGCTTCGGGTGTTTGGTAAGGAACAGATCCTGATCCAGGAGCTGATCCTGAGCCACTACTGCAGAATAGGCAGTGCCAGTCTGAAGGGAGGGGGCGAGCCAAGGCTGGGGAGACAGGAGGCTTTGCCACTGCACTAAATCTCTGCAGGCTTAAACTAAAAGGAAGTTTTGCTTTGAATTTGGTGGTGGAGGAACATTTACGGACTGTAGAGGTTTGGGGTGTATTCTCACCTCCGAGCCCATGGCGAACTTGCCAGTAACGCACTTTCTTTAGGCAGAAATAGATGCATGCCTGAGGCATGCTTTACTTCTCTCTCACGGTTCTTTATAGCAAACACAAACAAATGCAGTGCTATGACCAGTGATTTTTGATGTACTAATGTGATTTATAAGGTGTTTTGAAATGCTGAAGAAAACTCACTTGAATTTTTCAGTCTGAAGAATCAGATGTAAATGTATGTTACCCCTTTTCTATAAGCGTGATGGTATTAGCATATAAATTTTACATAGTAGCTGAATGATGTAATAATATTCAGTGGCTCTAGCCGTGTTTAACCATGAGTTCCCCTTGATCCCAATTTTATCTCTCTTGCACCTCCTTTGCAGAAAGAATATGGAAAAAGTTTTGGGGCATGGGTGGTCAGGGAAATGGAAATTTTCTGTTTCCATGATTAAATAAAGAATCAGGTAAGAATTAGGCAAGTCCAGTAAGAGAAGCACTGTTATGTGAGCAGTCAAAAATATGTTTGTATTTTGAACATACTACAAACTTGGATTAGCAAGAAATATAGTGGAATGGATTAAAATTGTGGAATATGTGGAATTCTTCACCGATGTAATTTTAAAATCCATCTAAATTTGGAGGAAAAAGTGCTTTATAGCTTATGTGTTTTCCATTCTTTTTGATGATACTAGACCTGGAAATGAGACATGTCTGAAAGCCTTAAAAAATTCTGAAAAATGCGGTGGTTTACCCAAAAGGTTCAGCTGGCCATCCCTGAAACTTCAGACCGCATTTCAGTCTGAACTAAATTTTGAGTGAATCTGGGATAACTACACTGATTTGAGTAGAAGCCATTGCAATCTTGGTAATTTCAGCAGAGGCTGAATTGGATTTTATGCTCTTCTTTTAACAAAAAAAATAAATCAAAGTTGAATTCTGTAGTTAGGAGAGTCTACAAAGAACCGAAGAGAAGAATCATATAAACTCATGTGAATGCTGCTGTAACAACGTTCATTTATTTCCTGAAGGTTGTATCTCAAACATAAACCCGATGCATAGGGGTTACTGCTCAGCAGATTCTTGCTGTAGCGGCTTTCCCATTCCAGTTGCAACAGACTGCTTTATACTGGTGGTTTTCTCTGGGTTTGCATAGTCACTTGGCTATGAATTGCTTGTCCAATATAACTCTTTGCAGATGTCAAGACATTCAAAATGTATTTTTTTTTCTGAAAATGAGGATGTTGTCATCATGTTTTCTGTGGATGACCGTGTTACTCCAAAAGAAATGCAACTTTCTTAGAGCAGTAATACCTTATAGAATTATCTCATTTTTAGAAAAATTGGTTTTGGGTGAAAATAATTTTTTGAAGTAAATTCCATGGGAAAACTTTCTGTATTGATATATGTAATATTTGCATGGTGGCAATAAATAATTTTGGGAAGAGATCTAAAATAGTTGTTGTCACTTATGGTGGCTGTTGTGGCAGATAATGGTCGCTCAGTGGAAATGATCAAAAGCCCTCAGTCAAAATTGAGAGAAATACAACGAAAACCTGGGTGTCTGTAACCTCACTGCAAAATGTAGGTATCTGACAAACGTATTGTAAAAAGGATTAATGTGGGTACGCATGTAAATCTGATGGATACTTTCCCTCTGACTTTCAGATTTGAAGGCATGTGCCGGGACCTTATTGCTGGCTGGAGATTGTTTAGAGTCATCAGAGTCTCTGGAAGAAACTTTTCCCTCTCCTGCTTTGTGGTGCCAGATTTTCACCTGGCCTGTATGGTTCAGATGGAGATTTGCTCTGGGGCTTATTGGACACCAGCAGTGGTGACACAGAGGACACAAGGTGTGCAAGAGCCCAGGTTTTGCCAGGCCTTTGGGTGAAAACTGCCTTGCCGTTCTTCAGTTTTCTTAACTCAATCTCAGGTAAAATGTATCAAGTAGAATATATTTGTAAAAATCAAAAACTTGAAAGCATAGTTTAGAAATGGTTATGAAAGGCGGAAGCGATGACAAAGAAAGAAACTACGTGTTATCTGCTTTAACTAAGGTTACACATAACGGGTCATCCTCATCTCTGTGAGATCTGGAACATCTACTGCATGGACATCGATGGAGCTCATCTCCATATCATTTTCTGTAAAGGTTTTTTGCTTAGTGGCGACTATCCTGAAGGAACAGGTCTCTGAGCAGTTTGGTCGGGGTGAGCGTGAATTCCAGCAGCCTTCTGGCTGCCGAGAGGAAGAGGAGGTTGACGAATAGGAGAGGCTATCCAAAGCACACCTCCTAGGCATCCAGCAGTAAGAAGGGAGCCTGAAAGCCCAGAGAAATAGGAAAGCCCCCCCCACAAAGGAGTCAGTTGAAAATTTCAGTGTATATTTATTAATCTCTAATTAGGCAATGGCCAAAGATTTGACAAATATTTTGGAGGACAAATCTCATGAAGTACTAAAAGCTTTAGAGAAAGATTACAAAGAAAATCTTAAGTGATTGTGTTAAATTGTGAGTCTTAGTGGACATGGAGGAAAATCTGCCTGCCACTTCATGCCCATTTCTGTTCCCATTGAAGTCAATTGGAGTTTTGACATTGCCTTTTGTGGAAAAAGCCTGACCCTGTATTTAGTGCATCACAGTGAATAATTGCAACATACCTGCAGAATGACAATGAAAAAAATTATGTCTTTGACCCGCTGCCTCTGGTGGCTTTGTTATAAGTTTGCTGAGGATGCAGCAGCTTCATATAAGCTGCTGCTTATTTACTAATTAATTTACCTGTGTATATATGAATAGCTCTTTTGCAGTGGTTTCCTAGCAATTCAATTCTGATATGCATCCTTTGTTTTCAGTGACAGGATGTGTGGGTGACTGGGTATGCATGACCACAGGCTTCCCTGTCATCAAATGTTGGGATAATTTTCATGATTACCTGTTCTTTTAGCAAATTAATTTGCACAAGTCTCCTATTTGTCTTATACCTTCGGAGGTTTGGGATTTGAGTCAAACTCCTATCAGAAAAGCAAAGCAGCTGATCATTACATCTCTATTCCACATTCCAGTTAATTTTTATGAAGTTTATAAAGGAAGATTTTTAACACTTTAAAAAATATGTTGACTTAATTCCGCCTTGACAGAGAGGGTGTTGGTTGGTGTTACTAATCCAGCAACCTCTTTCTGTTAACCACCGAGTTCTAGTCATGAAATTATTTCAGTACCAAAATATGCAAGTACGTGTGTGTGTTTTTGTAAATGTGCATACATACATTAGGTAAGCTGCATATAGGAAACGTAATGCCGCCTGGCCATATTTGAAAAGCACTCTCAGAAACTGCTCTGTTTGACATGGAACCTGTTTTTCTAAAATTCTCTCTCTTAGCATTTACTGACAATTAAAAACCCAGCGGTCTTCTCAGTACTCCATTTGCCCTTTCTACTTACCCCCGATCAAACTCAGAGGGCCATATCCCCCCCACGCTGGTGCTGGTGGTGCCCTGCTTGTGGTGGTAGTGCTGATTGCTGGAGGAACGGGAAGAAATCCTGCTGCCTCCCTCGCACCGGGCCCGATGGAGCAGCATTTGTCCTTTTGGCAGTTAAAATAATTCAAGTCAGGAAAGAAAGTCCCTCACTTCAGGTGCTAAATCTCTGTACCACCAAGTGAAGCAGCTTTGTGTGCTCTTGCAGTGACAGAAAGCATCCCACAAGCGAGTGGAAGAAAATTGTTTTGAGAGGAATGAGTGGACTCCGTGTTCCCAGACAGTCTCCCATCCTGTGAGTGGGGGGTTAGAAGTTCTTTACTTATGGAACCCCTGAAGCTTCATGATACCTCATGCAAGTGCACTTCAGTAGCAATTTCTGATATTGCTTTGTTTTAGATTTTCCAAACTAATAATTTTCAATATTAATTTTCACCCAGGCTGCAGCAAAAGCAGCTACCTGAAAATACCAATTTTACATAAAAAGAATAATCAAATATACAAAAGATCAAATGAGCAGACAAAAAGATCCCCATTTTCTCTTTCCTATTCTGATCTTTTTCTCTATCCTGTTCTGCCTTTTTTCACTCCCTCTATTGTGAATTAATTTTCTCCTCAACTGACCAGGAATTATCAAGAAGCAAGTCTGACTACGGAAAGGCGTGATGTTCCCTTTCTCACTTTCCTTAGGCAAAAAAGACAAGCTATGAGTGAAATCTCTCCCTAACAAGAACAAAGAAATCTGGAAATCTCTTCTTTTATGACCATATGCAGGTGAGAACCCAGAGCACTAATAAAACAGACACCATCTTTTCCTAATATTTCCAATTCACGTTGGAGTTTGCTCTGCCTGACAAGTTCTTGGTCATCAGCTCGGGATAGAGAGGAGAGCTGAAGAGACTCTGCACTCACACAAGAAAGAGGAGAGGGAATTTTTCTCCCTGTTAACAGCAGAGATGCTGTGGCAGTGCCCTTTCTGAGTTGAGCCCTAACCCTGAAGCAGGGCATTAGGGCTTTGGGTAGACAGCTCAGTGCAGGAGGGCATAAAAGGCTTACTCAGCTCTTTGTACAGATTCTCCATCCGAAGAAAAAAGCAACAGACTGTTCTGGAAAGTCTGAAAAATTAGATGCAATGTAATTGTTTCCTTCAAGCATCACAGCTCTTGAAGTATAGACTGAGCCATAAAAGGCTCCTCCCTGTTCACTCCATCTTTTATTTACCCCATGGGTATCGCATCCTAATGTCAGGCTGCTTTATGATTTTACTAGCATGCCACTCTCGGTAGGCGTTATTGAAGAGCTTCACCTGCCTCAGTACTTCCTAAACGTCTCAAACACATGAAAACAAATATTCAGATTGCCCAAAAATGTTTTAACTTCTTTGAATTTGGCTGTGTGTTTCAGATGTTCAGTACTTATAATTTTTTGAAAATTGCAATTTTGGGGTAGCGTTGATTCCTACCTTTAAATAGCTTCTTAGTTTAGATTGTATTTAAATACTTTAGGCAAATTTCAAAAAATTAAGTGTTGGTCTTCATTTTGTATAGGTACCATTTATTTTAAATCCAAAGAAATATAACTGTGTGTTAAGTCTTCTAATTATTATAACTTTAACTAATTTATAATTATAATACTTATATTTTTAATTCTCATATTGTTTCCACTGATGATCAGGTTGGCTTTAGGATATGGGTAGTATTGTATCCAAAAATTAGCTTAAAATTCTGACTTAGGGTGAGCAAGACATTTAACAGTTAGGATGGATGCCTGATGTAATAAATATCCTTACACTGATGATCCATCAAGAAATACAATAAATCTAAAAAAAAAAAAAGCAGCCATACCTAGTGGTAACTCATCTTAAATATGTCTAGTAACAGACATCTTCAGCTTTTAAAAATTGCTTTAGGTTTTCTTATCCAAAAAGATACTTTCGCTAGTCTGACAGTAAGAGAGGTCCTTTTCACAGCCAGAGATGTCGCATAGTTACTACTGCTGGCAAACAAGCTTTCCCACAGCACCCCTATTTGCAAAAATCTAGACATCGATTCTGGGGGTAGAAAATTGTTTGTGGCTGGGACAGATTGAGAGGAGGAAAAACGCCATCTCTTCCAGCAATGGTGGAATATGACTGAAAATTCATTGAACTTTATTTTCTCTTGAGTTGCAAGATACGCTCTCTTTGCATGAAGAGTCCATGAATGGTTCCAAATGCACACAAAAGCATGCTCATAATTCAGAAGACTGTGTAGAAATTGTATTTATGCTACTGCATATATGCTACTGCATATATGGAAAGACAAATGTACACAGTGCTGCGTATTCACACACTCCCTGTTCAAAGCATCTAACTTTCTTCAGAGCATTCTGGAGACTCCAGTCACCCAACAGGAGCCTATCTTCATTCCCAGGTAGGGAAACTTGATGTCTAAAGTCACCGTACTATCAGAACGCCTTGGGGGAAAAAACACAAGATGCTGGCAGTGCCAGGGTACTGTTGCAGAACACGGTTGTGAGCCTTGGCCATGATCCTGGATGGTTTTCTTCGGTCTACTAAAATTATTGGAAAAGGCCAAAAAAATATAGTTGGGAATTAAAATGTGTCAAAAAGGAATGCATAGTTTTGTTGCAGAGCTGATGAGACTCTTCTGCTGTAATGACTCCTGTTTTCCAGTCAGTTGGACATGAGCAAGTCTTCACATGAAGTCCTTCATTGTTTGCTTTCTTTTTCATACAATAATTAGCTTTTACCAAAATTATTTTACAATAGCTTGCCTGCGGTATTTTGGGCAATATGCATTCATCTGTGGCTGAACAGCAGGGTCACATAACACCAAAGATCTCCTCTAAGGTAGGGGGAAAAAAAACTTCCTGTATCTTTTTTTTTTTCCCCTCCTCCTTCCAAGACAAAACATGGAATCATTTTTAAATTCAGAGGGATTTTGAGACTGAGCTTTAAAATCCTAGGGTATATGTTTGAAATAATCTACCAACTAAAAGCTATGGGCTGGTCAACTGACCTACAACCCCTCCTACGCTGATACTCTCCAGTGTGTAGTAGTATATGATTCATATGCACTTATTTCTGACTGTGTTCATCTTCGAAATAATCACTTCATTCTAGATAAATGTATTCAGTGGTATGACTACTCCATCCATCATATTAGGTAGGGTTGTGCAGCTGAACGCAGCTCTATTCCAAATAATGATGGTCTCTAATATTTTCCTGAAAATGTGGGTAATTTATTATCATAGGCTAATTATGCCCAATACGGCTGCAGGCTGACATTTATTGCAAGAGGTGGGCTGGAGGGAGCCAGGAGGCATTGCGTTGTCACTGTAGCAGTTTCTGGGAAGGAATTTAGCTGCTTGTCCAGCATTTCTGCCAGAGCTCTGGGAAGTGTTTCCCTCCCCGCAGTGTGCTGGATGCACTCGCTTCTCCCCTGTTTCAGGCAGGATTGATGGTTACCCATACGTCTCCTTGGTTAGGGATCACAAAAGCTCTTTCTCTTCTCATGCCAGCTCCGGGGCAGGAGAAGCACAGCTGCTTTGTTTCAATATCAGGCACTTTCCCACCTAGATCAGCCTCAGCAGCGACTGGATTTGCAGGACAGAGATGCCCACACCCCTGGCCTCGGCTTCTTGTCCAAGTGGCAACTTCTAACAATTTCTCCTGCCCGTCTCTGAATGCACAGACAGGGGATACAAAGCAGTAAAATCCTGCTTTACAGCCATCTGCTTCTCATCTGGGACAAATACAGCTCTTTGTGCCTGCCCAGCAAAACTCACACCCAGAAACTTCCTTCAAGATGTGATCTCCAAGGCAGAAAGAAGAAATGTCACCCAGTCTTTCTGTTGTAATTTAACCTTTTCTTCTGGGTGTTTCTCTCTTCCATTGCTGCGCTTTGCTCAGAAATTAATCGCTGAGGAAAACATAATTTTAACTCCTGTGCAATATGTTTTTGTTCATCTTTGGAATTACTCCAGGATATCTGTACCTCCTTCAGATCAATGATGACATTTTTTGTTGACCTCAGTGGGAGTTAACACTACCTTTATTATTTCATTACCTGTGCATGAAATAGCTCAGTTCTCCAAATTCTTTAATCCCATTTTTATAATGTTTATATTTCTCTTTTTGCGAACACCTTGCCACTGCGACCAAAGTGTCACTAAGAATTTTATCAGAGACTTCCCATAATTTTGAAAACTTGTTTTAGGTCGTGTTTGCAGCTGTTGTTTTCCAGGGAGAATAACTCAACCCCCTTAACCTTCTCTTACAACTTAGATTGTAGGGACCTGATATTATCTTTGTTGCCCTACGGTACATCCTTTGCAAGGCAGTGTTGTGCTTCCTGCACTGCAGCGCCCAGCCTCGTGAAGGGGTCTAGGTAACCTCCGTATGGGTTATAGCTATTAAAGATCTTCTTATATAGAAAGTATATCACCTCTTGTTTACTGCTCTATCCCCTTGCTAATACCACTTGATGTTGTTTGCCTCTCTGCCCACTGCTGTGCACTAGGTTGATGGTTTCAGTGATTTTTCTACAATAACTCCCCGAAGCCTTCGGCTGTGGAAGGGTTCTTCACCTGGGAAGGGACTTGGCCGTTTCACCACCAGGGAATTTATGCTGGGTAGTCCTGGGGAATAGGGAAAGCGCTTAGTCAAAGCGCTTTGTTGCTTTGTAAAAATATAACTGTTAGTGAAAGCAATCACTGCAGAGTATGTAATGATTCTGGACTGTGAAATGATATTTGCAGCCAGGGAATAAAAATACATCAATTTAGTGATTCATTTTGACAAAAACAAAACTGTAGGAAGCTTTTTCCATTATTGTTGTCTTTGTGGAGCCATTCACAAGCAGCAATAGCATCAGCAGAATGCACAGCTACTTTATCAGAGGTGCTGTTCAGAGGTGTTTGATTTTGAGGTTCACATAAGATGAACAGCCAAGAGAGCAGAGAGCATCCTCTGGTCCGTCAACTTGCAGAGATGTTCAGAAAACTAGACAGTCAGTGACTCTTGGGCTAGTGATTAATTTACTGAGAGTTTAGGCAGACCGTTCGTTCTTTAATTTTCTTTGAAGACCCAAATAAGCTCGGGGTTTATAAGCAGGTTACATGTTTGTTTGGGGTAACTTTAGTGTTCCTCTTTGATTTCATAATTTGTACTTGGAAAAGCACAATCACTTTTTAGCCTGATTAAGTGTGTTTAATTATTGGACTTTAAAGAATTCACTGCTGTCACACAGGGGTTTTACTGGAGGGCCTGTGGTCCAGCATGGTGTCTGCATGGGTCTCTCCAACCATGGCAGTAACCCACTGCTGGTGGGGCTGCCAGCACTACCTTCACCTCTCCACCTTTGATGGATGGTAAAAAACAGACAACTCCCTCTGAAAACAGAGCAAAATGGTTTCCAGCAGAATTACAGAAAGTGCCATTGAGATGAGGTGAAGTTTAGGGAGGTGAAGAAGAAATGATGAAGAGCTCAGACACGGTCACGGGGTTAGAAATGACCCTCTTGGATTACCTCCTTCAGACTGCAGAACACCCTTGCCTAGCATTGGGCAATACTTTCGACCTTGATTCCCTAAGCTGTCAGAAGAGGAAGGAAAGCAGATGCATATGCTAGGCTGTTAGGTGACTTTGGTGGTACAGGAAGGGAGTGCTAAATGCTGCCTTGAATGACTTCTAAAATCTTAGCATGATGAAGGAGCTTTGCCCAGGCCAGGCAAAAAGGAGAAGGAATTATGTGAGCGAAGAGAAGGGTATATCAGTGAACATATAAGTACAATTATGATATTTATATCATGTAATTGTCATATGTGAGAATAAAGTCCAGCACTCTGCCACTGATTTGAGTCAGTGTCTCTTGATACACTAGTCAGCCAGTGGCATGCATGCAAGACCACTTGGGATGGCCTTTGGTTTGCCCTATTGGCTGTAGATAATGTTACTCCTAGATGCGACTGAGCAAGCAAGAAATTTATTTTGAAAACACTTAATATCCAGCAGTTTTTAATTTTCCATTTTCACCCACATCCAGTTTCATCAGCCTAGAATTTCTCTCTCAATTTCAGGTTAGCACCAAACGCAAGTCTCTGGGAAGTGGAGAGATGCTGTACAGCTACACCAGGGATGGGCGTCCAGGTCGCACATGGCTCTTTGGCTCCCAAAACGCGGGCTCAGCGGGAGCCTGGGAGGGCACATAACCCTGGCAGTGCGGGATGAGGTGAGCAGACGGCGTGGTGAGGGCACTCCAGTTGTGGGGGGAAAGAAATGAGATGTTCTGAGAGCTGGTGCAGCCCCATATTGCGTCCGCTTGTCGCACCATATGGTTCATTTTTTTGATTCTTGGTCATCACTGAAACGGGTGATTGAAAGTAAGTTTGAAATTAAAATCCTTTCAGAAATGTGAGAATCCTTGTATAAATGTGCAGTTTCCACATGAAGTACTGCCCCCACGCAGTCAACAGATTTATATTAAACCATACCGTGCAGTAATTTTTAAACTTTGCTGCCTGTTTTGAAAAGTAATACATTTTGTTTCCTATTGTTGGTATGGCACTTTAAACAGCAAAAGAGAGAGAATTTAGGAATATGTATGACCCAATGACAAATTTTAAGTACTGTATCAATAAAGACATTAAAGCGGTGATAGAAAATGAGAGAGGCAGGATCCTTTCTATCGATTGTCAGACCCGGGAATGCTGTGGTAGCTGTGGGCATCGCTGTATTTCACCGGAGCCACTGTCCTACACATCCACTACGTGATGTGACACAGAGCTGTTATTGCTGATCCTGAACAAAGTATCAGCTGATTAATTAGAAAATTGTTATTCTCAGCCAGCATACTATTGAAGAGTAAGCTAGTGGAAATTACTATTATTAATAACCACTCTTTTATATTGCAGCAGAGTCACTCTTTTAAACCAGGCCCTCCTGCTTCTCCCAAAGAGTTTGCTACTAAGCTTATGCTTTGAGGACCCTACAGAAGGAAGGAAGGTAAGGTAAGAAATGTGCATCAGCCCCATAGGTTGTGCTCCAGGCTTTTCAGGCAAAGAGGGAACTGCAGGATCTCGCCCCAAACCTTCCACAGGTATTGCAGATGGCCCAGCACCCTGGCAGGGCACGGAGGTGCTCAGGATGTCTCCCTCCTGGCTGAGTAAGGTATAAGATATTCCTTGGGGAAAGTTCACACGTGCTAGAGACACAAGTAGGGTTTTATGGTTTTTGTTTTGTTGTTGTCTGTCTCCATGTGTGTGTCCCCGTCTTTGTTTCTAAATTATGGGGGAAAAACCTACAAGGTGCCTGGACAGAAGTGGGCTGGGAAATGTATTTTTGTAATTCCTTTTCAGCCTGTGTGTTATTTAAGGGGTATAAGAAACACACCAGTAATCATCAGGCTTGCTGCTCTTCTGTCAAATTTTACTTTTTACTTTTCTGTCAAATTTTCTCAAAGTCCAATGTGAAATCTAATAATAATTTATGTATCTGCCGAAACCATTGGAAATGTAACCAACAACAGAACTTATCTGAAAAGATCCAGAGTAAAAATACTTGTTTATAGCAATTCTTCCCATCGAGCTGGCAGGCAGGAAAACCTCCCAGCTAGTGGCAAGTAAGTTCTTTTCTGTGCATACCTCCACATTCTGGGAGTCCAGTGCTGCTCCTCTCTATATGTTGTTACATGAAAGACTGTTAAGGAAACCATCATTACTGTGGGTAAACTTAAAAAACAAATTAGACTTACACAAACTGGAAATGCGATCAAAATTGAGTAAATATATTTTTAGGTGAAGTTGTCTCCTGGGAATTATACAGATAAATAATTTACTTGGGGCTTTACTAATTTAATTAATTGATTAGTTAATTAGATATTGTCCATAGGAAGCTGTTATGTGAAAAAAATCAGTTTACTGCAATCCCACTTTTTTAAAATGAATTTCATTGCCATCAAATAAAGAACATGTTTGTGTTTGTTTCCTCTGTTTAAATTCTGCTTCCTCCTTGTGAAACTGTTAATATGGTAGAGCCCTGTTCTGAAATTGCCTGCAAACTCTTAAAAACATAGTTAATTACAGATTGCCCAATTTAAACTTTACAGCATTCTTGATACATTCAGAATGTATGGAAGGTGGTTTATGCTAACCAGCAAGAAGAAACACATTGTACTACTTCTGTGCGCATGGAGATCAAGCAAGAAGGGCTCCTTCTGCTGACATTAAAAGTGAGGCTTGCTAAACACAATTGGGGAAAAAAAAATAAAAATTGTAATGATACTATGGGTGAAATGTTTGGATTAAATGCCGATCTTGGTTATGGATATTCAGCTGCTACAGAGTGCAGTGCAGCGCCTTGCAGGGATTAAAGGTGCAAAAAAGGTCTGGGTAAAGCGATTAAAAGAGCAGTGCTGTAAACACATTGTACCACATTCCAACAGTATCTGCAAGTAACTCGTGCCTAAAAATGGTTTGTTTCCATACTGCTTCAGAAACGTTCTGGGGGGTTGTTCCTGGGAGTCGTGTGGAGCTGGGGACAAAGGCTGCAGGCAGGCAGCCAGGCCGCACCAAGCTCACCCAAGATGGATTTGTAGTTTGTTTTTTTTTTCTATTCTACTCTATAAAAGAAATAAAGATGACCTGTCTTTAGTGCTTGTAGATGAAAAGCATTCTGTAAGTGTGAGATATCGCTACTAAATGCTTTAGTGGTGCAGGGGTGTTGTGCAGAGTGAGCAGAGCGGTGCTGTGGAAAGGGGCAGGGCCTGGCAGCCATTTTAGAGCACATTTCCTTCACAAGAACTTCAGGATCACAGAAGACTGTAGTGTCTGAAGATCTGCAAGACATCACTTTTGGCGTGAGATCATACTATCTTAAATTATCGTCTTAATTCCATTAACAATGTAAAATTGCTTAGCATTTCAACTCAGGAAAAATGATGTCATTTCTATGACTCTTCCCAAGACTTGCCAAAGCTGTAAAACGTGGCCCCGCCAAACTGACCTGCAGCAGGTGTTGGTAAGGAGGCAGGAGGGCAAGGCCTTTGAAGCTCTACAGTGCTTGTGGTCGTGGTGAGTTTTCCAGAAACCCATAGTTACCCCCTCAGAGAGGGGAGACCCATGATAAAGAACAGCATTTTCGATGGGTCCACCATGTCAAAAAGGCTGTTGATGGAGGATTGCTCCTGGGTGCATGGGTGGCACAGAGCAAAGAAGTGCTCTCCGCTCCTCACCGCTCTGACCCACGCACCCAGTCTCATTTTTCTCTCGTCTTCTGGGAAGGACAAGGAGACTCCCTCCAACCCCAAGCAGCCATCCCCAGGTGCAAGAAGGAGGTCCTCTGCCCTGTCCCAGCTGCACTGTGTTCAGGTCATCCTGAGACGCTGGAGGAGCACTGGGATGCACAAAAGATACCACTCAAGGAGACACATGCAAGGTACTGCTCTCTGTAAGAGAGGCTGGCATGTCCTGAGGAAACAAGGATCGAGGCTGTGACTACCTGGAGGGACAGAAACTGGGATGTTGAATGATTGCTGTTTGCTTTTCCAGGTAAAAACAATTTTGGAGAGAGACGCATCTTGTGCAGGAACCACCTGATGTTTTCTCTAGACCTCTCAGAAGCCCGGCTTAGGAAATGAAATGTAAAACACCCCTATCTTGCTGTATGTCATTTCCTAAGTGACAGCTGATTACGTTTTAGGAATGTTTTCTCATTTTCTGAATTAAATCAGTTTCGCATTCTGTAGCAGACAGTACTCATTAACCTTTTAAGGATTGCCAAACTGGTTTGATGCATTCAATGGAGAAAAAAAAAAAAAGGGCAAACCCCGCTCTGTTAAACATCGTTGTAATATGATGCTTCTGAAGCAACAGGCAACAAAGACCAGATCTTCTCCTTGTGGTAATTTATTAGATGTGACACTGGTTTATACTATACTTGAGCAAGTTTGAAAAGGGTACAAAATATGAACAAAACTCATGACATATATATATGAAAGACATGTATTATCTTATCAAGCTTTGATGTTTAGAATGATATAATTTTCATAATTAATGATTCCATATAACTCTTCCAGACTGTTGGGAAGAAGAATATATAAGTCCAGTTTCTAAACCCTCAGTAAGTACACGCAGCAGAAACCAGGAGTTGCGTGACCTCAAACCACTACTGCTGATGAATGCAGGAATATGTAAGTAGAACTAAATGAGAAATTTAATGCAATTCTGCAGGGTTTTGGCTTCCCTTACCTCTCCAGCCCTCAAAATACATTGTGGATTGTGACTGGATGATAATGATATCCAAGCCATGACTATTGCTAAAAAGTACCTATTGAGTTGGTGAATGAGGGGAAACATTTAAAAATGTGATATTATATGTACGTTTATGATGTTTGTGTATCTGACCAATGTCTATGATGTTTATGGTCTCTGATAGTCTGCCTGCAATAACTATTGGTCCCTGATTCTTCAGTACAGTAAAGACTTTATAATATCTCCATTTTGGTGAGGCTCAGTAACAAACTAAAGCTCCACAAATTAATCTGCTACTTCTTTTATATCTTATGCTAGTACCTTGTAATCAGAAAAGGTCTGTAGCCACCTCTCCTGATGATGTTGCTCTCCCATGCAGGGCAGCTACCCCATCACAAAACGGTACCTGTGCATTTTTTGGTGGGTCTTTAGGCAAATAGGTATTAAAACAAAGTGGTAAAACTTCTGACACAGCCCTCCTCCCAAGAGAGGATGCTGGCTCAGGCCTTTTGCTTTGGTGATCAATCGACATGGATCAATTCCCATAGCACAATTACATAAAGGGCTGAGAAGTTCCCAAATCCGGACTTCTCTAGCAGGGGCATTGGCTTCTCCCAAATCCACCACAGGTAGCTTTGCCACCTTGTAACACAAAAAAGACAGCTACTCAATCGTTTGGCTCAGGAGCAGAGCAGTACTTAGAAATGAGTGTGCTGGAGCTTTGGTATCAACCAGCTGGCCATAATAAATCCAGCCAAGGCAACTGGAAGCCAGCTGGGACAAACCACCCTTCTCTGTATAGCTCCTGGCAAGAGGCAATACTGTCCTCAGTACATCCAGGACAGGAGCTGTGCCATTTCAAGATGCCCCCCTTGCTGGACCTCCCCATCCCAGTTTTCCTCTTATGAGGCTAAAAGAAAAAAGCAAGTAAAACAGTGAAGACACTAACTTGTTCCTCGCATTCCCCCAAAACCAACTTGGAATAGGGAAGAAAGAGTATAGAGGACACCAGGATGC